>NC_080163.1:55854198-56036698 GCF_950295315.1 Erinaceus europaeus | reverse complement strand
CAGCTGAGGGGTTCCGTATTTTCCGAGGGTAAGAATAGCTGACACTTGAGAGTTAAATTCAAGGAAAGGGCCAGCCGCCAGTCTAGGGACACTTGGCCGCTCTCATTTGGTTGCAGGAGCAGCTTGAGCACTGACTGCTTCTAAGCGCCTATTTCGCGAATGAGCAGTGGTTAGGTCTGTGCCTGTCTGAGCTGGTTAAGTAGCTTGCCTTTTTTGGTATTGTTCTAGAGTGGATACTGGTTAAAATTACCCCAGGGAGCTTCGGCCCACTTCCAAACACATGGCAAAAAGACTTCATGAGACAGCCCACACTGATGCCTCCATTCCAGGGGGGGATTGCTGGTTCCCGAACACCCTCTCCTTACCGCCCCCCCCCCCGCCCCCAGTCTGCTCTCCAGATTGTAAATGCCTACAAGGAAGTCACAGCCTTCAAGGCCTTTTTTTTTTTTTTGGTGGGGTGAATGCGTGGGAAGATCTGAGCTGCAGGAAGAATTGCTGGGTGGGTGGGGGATGCTTCAGAAGAGAGCTGGAGACCCCATGTGCTTTAGGGTGCAAGGATTGGCTGGGGGAAGCTCCTCATCCGGGTGGGGTGACCTGTGCTCCGCCCACCAGGACTGAGGCACGGAGACATGCCCAATGAGTGGCAAGCACTGCTACGTGGATGCTGCTTTTTCTTCCTTCTGGGGGTTTAGTTCTTCCTTCTGTGAAAGGAGCGGAGGGGATTTGGGGTCTCCAGGGTCTTTCCCTGTGTTCCCATTGTGTGACTCAGCAGCTTGGCCAGCTCAACATCCTGGCTGAACGCAGCACTGGAGAGCGCTGGCCTTTGACAGAACTGGGGCTGCTCTGTGCCCCCAGAATCTCCCTTGGGCTGAATCTAAATGTGTTTCATATTTTCCACTCTCTGGTGAGGGAACTCCCATTCCATTGAAACAGAGCCTTTCTCTTCAGTGCTGCATTACCTGCACCTGGCAGAGTCCGTGCAGAAGCGGGGTGCAGGGCTTGGTGAATACAGCATGTATGCATGCACACATGCCTCTAGGGGGAGCCCAAGATCTGCCTCTCTATATCTCAAACCTGGGTCAGAGGCAAGGCATTCCTACTCCTTTCCCTTTTCTCACCCACCCTTTTTCTTTTCTTTCTTTTTAAATATTTTTAATTTTTTATTTATTTTCCCTTTTGTTGCTCTTGTTTTTTATTGTTGTTGTAGTTATTATTGTTGTTATTGATGCCGTCGTTGTCGGATAGGACAGATAAATGGAGAGAGGAGGGGAAGACAGAGGGGGAGAGATAGACACCTGCAGACCCGCTTCACTGCTTGTGAAGCGACTCCCCGGCAGGTGGGGAGCCAGGGGCTCGAACCGGGATCCTTACGCTGGTCCTTGCATTTAGTCCCACCTGTGCGCTTAACCTGTTGCGCTACCACCCAAACCCCCCACCCTTTTTCCTCTGTCCCTCAGATTACTGAAATTTTGCTTGGGTCACTTGTCCAATGGGTGGACCTTCTGTGATGTTTTATTTACTTTTGGCTTTGATTTTTTTTTTTAATTAGTGATTTGATTGTTTTTTTTAAAGATTTATGTATTTGAAAGAAGGGAGGGAAGGCCAGAGTACCACTCTGGCACATGTGATGCTGTGGATCAAACGAGGGATCTCATGCTTGAAAGTCCAGGGCATTATGCTGTGTACCACCTCCCCGAGGACATTTTATTAGTTACTGCATAGTGGTTTGCAAAATTATGAGATTACAGGGTAATAGTACCACGATGTACCCACTACTGAAGTTCTGTACCCCCCCCCCCCGCTCTACCCGTCACCACACACACACACCATAGTTCTCCTCAGGAGGAATTCTAAATATCTACTAGTCTGCACTCAGCACTGCTAAGGAGGCCTGTGGTTTCTTCTACCCTGTTTGGCAATTTAATGGGCTCCTCTTGTCTTTGCAGATGATTTATTTATTCTCAGAGGGTCCTTGGGGGTTTCCTGCTGGTTCCCAGGCTCTATCCTGTCACCTCAGGACTTGGATCCTTCTGGCAGGCAGGGAGCTAGTGAGAGCCAGCTCTCAGATCTGGGTTTAGAGAAGCTGGCAGCATGCGTATTCTGGTCAGCTTTAGGTTTGAGCTGTTCAGGCCAGCCTACCCAGATAAAGGAATTTTCTAGGTGCTGGGAGATGGTTTACTCTAGAGAGCACACACCTCTTCTGGCCACAGCACCACATGGGAGTACTGTGGATAGCAGCAGGAGAAGCTAGAGATGGTGCAGTGCTGTCTCTCCATTCTATTAACAAATGTTTGCTTATGTTTTTTCCTTCTCTTTCTTAAAAAAATGTTTATTTATACAGAAGGGAGAGAGTGGGGCCAGGGGGTGGTGTACCTCCTTGAGCACACATGCTATAGTATGCAAGGATTGGGGTTCAAACTCCTGGCTCCCACAAGCAGGGGGGGCAAGCTTCATGAGCTGAGAAACAGTGCTGTAAGTATCTTTCTCTCTCCTTTTCGTCTTCTCCCTTCCCTTTCAATTTCCTGTCTCTTACCAAAAATAATAAATAAATTTTAAAAAAAGAGAAAGGGGACAAAAGTCAGAGAACCAGAATATCAGTCTGGTACATGTGATGCTGGGGACTGAACTCAGAACCTTACGTTGGAGAGTCCAATGTTTCATCCATTGTACCACCTCTTGGGCCACATCACTTTCTCATTTCCTTTCTGAAATAAAAAGAATGAAAAAGGTGGCCTGGAAGAAGAGGAATTGTGCATACATGAAGTCCCCCCCCCCCCCACACACACAGAGTTTCTGTAGCCCAGTCACTATCACTGCAATCAGCTTGGGCAGTTAGGATTCTGTGCAAGGCTGTACACGTATACATGCAGTTCTGAGTGTACAGTCTCCTTAGGGATGCAGGGAGGGGCAGTGGCAGGGCCAAGTCTGGGGATAGCCTTGCCAGTTACATTCTCACTCACTGCCCATGCCATCCCCATTTCAAAGTGACCATGAGCTACTGTGCATGATTTTACCTGATCTGAGGGAAATGGGGGACCCAGCTCCAATCAGGGGTTAACATTGTACCTCTTAATCCAACAGCCTTTCTGCCCCCTCCAACTTTATAGTTGGATGCAAATCTCTGTTCCAGGGGTGGGACCTACCTGTTCTATGTCAGTCAGCTTATGCCAGGCACACAGCTCAAGCAGTGTACACTCTGAGAGTGTGTGAGGCCCTGGATTTGATCCCTAGAATGCTAACCATCTCCTGCCACTCAAAAAAAAAAAAAAAGGTGGATCAGCTGAATCTCATTCCTGATGCCTGGCTGCTGGTCCAGTGACTGAGTGAGTCCTCAGTCAGTGTGTGACATTCCACTGACCGCCAGGACTGGCTCAGTTCAGCAGGGGCCCAGCCAACCCAGAGCCCAGATTTTAGTTCAGCTGGGAGTTCATGGTGGTTGTGACCACAACAGAAGCAATGGTTCGGAAATTGCGCCATGAAGGTGGCTGCCCCTGACCTAAACTTTCGTGGTGACCAATAAAACCATTTTTATTGCTGAAGTGGGTTTGACTTTGGCTTTCTGCTACTTCAATCAGAAGCATTCTCATTGATGTGTCAGCTGAGAGGGGTATCTCAGCAATCAACAAGTGCCTGCCTGCCATGTGTACTTAAAAGACTGCTGGCTCTTACTGCCACTAAGACAACTTCAAAGCCACTGAGGGCCTCTTCCCCCTGCTGGAAAGTTGATTGCCCTCCCCCCCCCCCACACACCCCCTGCTGGCTTAAAGTCTTTTAAGAAGCTCCAGACTCAGGGTTTATTCACTTTGGGCTTGCTGCTCCATACACACACACACACTCACACACACTCACAATTAGCTGGGTGCATTCTGGTGACTCTTATTAGGAAAACAGTGACATCAGTGTCATTGGGTAGTGTTTTCCGCTGGCTTCCATGTCATCCTATCCACCCCTTAACCCCCAACCCCACCAAACTTAGCAAGACCTGAGTGGGACTAGGGCATTTGTTTCAGGCTAACCTCTGAACTCCCCCAACACCTTTTCTACTGTTGAGCTGTGTGTTTGGGGATAAGGTAGGGCTGACCACCACTATCTGGGATCTTGTCTTCTTGCCGGACAGATCCATGCATCATTCCTCAGCCCAGGAATGGGGTGACCAATCTGTCCAGATGGCCAAGAAAAGCTTTCCCATTCCTATGGCATGGTGTTTCCCCTTTTCCACTGGTCACTAGGAAACTCAAAGCTATACAGCTTTGCTGGGGTCTCTTCCTTGGGGTCTCCCACAAGTGTTGCTGAAATTCTCAAGAGATGGGGGTCTAGCAAGTCTTTATCTGGACAACTCAGCCTGCTCAGTGGGAGCAAAAAGTTGTGCAAAAAGACTTAGGCCTGCAGCTCCAAAGTCCCAGGTTCAATCCCCAGCACCACCACAAGCCAGAGATGAATAGTGTTCTGGTTAAAAATAAATATAATAGTATCATAATATGCAAGCTTAGAGTAATGAGAATTATTATCCTGTCTTGTAATTTCTTTTTTTAATTATTATTATTTTTTAATATTTATTTATTCCCTTTTGTTGTCCTTGTTGTTTTATTGTTGTAGTTATTATTGATGTCATTGTTGTTGGATAGGACAGAGAGAAATGGAGAGAGGAGGGGAAGACAGAGAAGGGGAGAGAAAGATAGACACCTGCAGACCTGCTTCACCGCCTGTGAAGCGACTCCCCTGCAGGTGGGGAGCCAGGGGCTCGAACCGGGATCCTTACGCCGGTCCTTGTGCTTTGCGCCACATGTGCTTAATCTACTGTGCTACCGCCTGACTTCCATAATTTCTGATCTACACTTCTATTATCTATAAAGTAACCATTGCTCATGAATGTTTCATTTAAGGGTAAGGCAGTGAAAATTGTTAGTTGTATGACTTTTCACCCTTCTTGAATGATTCCTAATTCTTAGAAAATGAAACCAGAAGCAGCTTAAGTTGGATTTTTTATTTCTTTAAAAAAAATAAATAAAACACACTGATTTAAGTTTCCTTTCCTCCTCTTACTCTTCCCCTTGGGAAAAAAAAAAGTGACCACTGTAAGGATCCTTAAGACAAAAGGGCCAGAGAGAGGGCCACCTGGGCCCACCTTGGAGGGGGAGGACGTTCCACGCAGCTGGGTGGGTGTATGTGGCTTCTCCAGTCCTGGTCATGGTGAGTGATCCATCTACAGTGAAGGGAGTCGGTTTGGCCTCTCCCTGCTACCCTCACAGTTCAGTCTTCACCTTGTGCATCAAATCCTTTTGATCAATCTTGTCCAGGTCCTGATACCAGCGGTTGAAAGCCAGCAAGGCCACGTTCTTGGCTGCCACGGCCATCATCTCTACAGAGCTGGCTGCCCACTCCAGGGCATTGAGGTAGAAGAGCTGGTCGTGGAGCTCGAAACGTGGGAGTGTGGTGTGGGAGCCGTAGATGGGGTGGGCCTGCCACTCAGCTGTCTGGACCGAGTAATAGGAACGGAAGAGTGTCTTCAGTTCGGTCTTTGAGAGGTGCTTGGGGGACTGGACTCGCCAAACGGCTGCTTCCTGGGGCTGCTTGCGCCGGAAGTTGGCTGAGATATTGACAGGACAGATGTTGTCCAGGGCAGAGAAAAAATTGGGGAAATCTGTGGTGAGGATGCTGGCAAAGGGGAAAAGCTTTGGGTCGGGGAAACCGAAGTAGGAAGAGTTGAGGTAGCCATGGACTAAGGAGATGACAGTGTGCTGGAAGGAGCCCTGGGCCACAGTGATGGGTGGGTCAAAGTCTTCAAAGGTGATGGAGCTGCTGCCGTTGTCTGAGGCCAGGGGTGTGGCAATGACCACTATGTCATAGAAGTCGGAGCCTTTGCCCACCTCGCCCTCGTACTTCACCTGATACAGGGCTTTCCCTTCTAGAAGATGACAGATGAGAACACAAAAGTTGACTTAATTTTCCGTTTGCATCTGGGATCCAGCACTGAGGGCACAAAGAGACCTTGGACACAGTAGAGGGTCCCCTGTCTGCCCAGGTTGGTGGGGATACAGGTGAGCACTAGGTCAGCAAACACAGCTGTGTCTACTGCCCGTGAGCTGGGGGAGTGTGGGCAAGACTGCTGCTCAGTCTTCCTTGGAGAGCAAGTTCAAAGTGGATGCAGTCTCAGCATCTTAGCTCAGCCATTTGACAATGGCGCCCCCTGGTGTCGTCAGGGACTGCCCTGCTGCCCTGCCCAGCACTGCACAGACCACGGTCCAGAGAAGTGTGTATGTACAGTCTGGAAAGGGCACCATCACAGCCCCTGCTCTATCCACTCACCTGTATTGTGCAGGGTCACAGAGGTCACCATGGCACGGATCACATTGGCCTTGGTGAGCCTCAGCAGCTCGGAGCAAACCAGCTTGTTGCCTCCTTCCACAGACCACAGGCTGCCTTGGGCCCCAGCTAGTGACATGGCTCCTGGACAAAGGACAGAGGGTTCCTGTGGATTTGATATGGGCAGGAGAGCCGAGCAGCACCCTCCTTGGGCCTGCCTCCCAGGCCCAGACTCTTCCCAAGAGCAGGAGGAGAGCAAGGGCTGCAGCACCAAATAGGTTGCATATGCACAATGCCGTGGTGGAAGTGAGGGTCCACTGTGACTGTGGTTGGGGGGAGAGGGCTCCAGGCTGAGGGATGAGGGCCACACAGAAACCATAAGGGGAGCACAGTGCCTGGAGCCTGAAGACACAGCAGGGAGGCCGGAGTGGTGGGGCAGGGGTGATCATGTGGGGAGGAGCCCACTGGGTAGACTTTGGATTTTGCTTGAAGGAAAGCAGGAGCCTTAACAGAGATCTGACAGGATCTGTGCTTTTTTTTTTTTTTTTTTTTGCCTACAGGTTATCACTGGGGCTCAGTGTTGATACTATGAATCCAGTGCTCCTGGAGGACTTTTATTTTAATGTTTTTTAATTTTTTAAAAAATTTTATTTATTTTCCATTTTGTTGCTCTTGTTCTTTTATTGTTGTTGTAGTTATGATTATTGTTGTTATTGATGTTGTTGTTGTTAGATAGGACAGAGAGAAATGGAGAGAGGAGGAGAAAACAGAGAGGAGGAGAGAAAGATAGAAACCTGCAGACCTGCTTCACTGGCTGTGAAGCAACTCCCCTGCAGGTAGGGAGCCAGGGGTTCGAACCAGGATCCTTAAGCCGGTCCTTGTGCTTGGCGCCATGTGCGCTTAACCCACTGTGCTACTACTGCCTGACTCCCGACATTTTTTTTTTTTTTAATTATTTGACATGGCAGAGAGAAACTGAGAAAAGAGTGGAAGATAGGGTGAAAGAAAGACACCTGTAAACCTGCTTTACCACTTGTGAAGCAACCCCTGCAGGTAGGGAGACAGGGGCTCAAACTGGGATCCTTGTATGGATCCTTGCACTTCGTTCATATTATGTGCATTTAACCTGGCTCCTGTTTTTTTCTTTTTAAAAACTGCTCAGCTCTGGTATATGGTGGTGAACCTGGGACTTAGGAGTCTCAGGCTTGAAAGTCTCTCTGCATAATCATTATGCTATCTACCCTTGCCCTACGGTTTGTTTTAAAAGAATTGTTTGGCTGATGGGTTGAGGACAGTCTGTAGGGAGCAGCAAAGGGACAGGCTTGATCAGCAACCACAAGAAACTAATGAGCAGGATAAATGTAAAATTAATTGCAGCCTGGGAGGTGGTACGGTGGCTCGTGTGCTGGATTTGCAGATGTGAGGTGCAGAGCTCGATCCCAGGTATTACATGTGTCAGAGCGTTCTCTCTCTCTCTTGTTAGCAAATAGGTAAGCTAAAAAATGAATAGACTTAAAAAAACTATAAAGATGCCATGGCCTAGAAGGTGATGCAATGCGTTCAACCCTCAGAATGAAATCCTGCTTCCATCCTGGGCATCACATCTGCCAGAATGATGGTCTGATTCTCTCTCTCATTAATAAGTAAGTAATTTTGGGGTTGGGTGGAGGCACACCTGGCTGAGCATGTTACAATGCCCTATCCCCACCTGCAGGGGGAAAGCTTTGCGAGTGGTGAAGCAGGACTGCAGGTGTCTCTCTGCCTCTCTTCCTCTTTATCTCCCCCTTCCCACTTGATTTTTGAAAATTTTATTATTATTAATTATTTATTAGGTAGAGATAACCAGGAATTGAAAGGAAATGGGAGGAAGAGAGGAAGAGAGACAGAGAGACACCTGCAGCCCTGCTTCACCACTTGTGAAGCTTTCCCCATGCAGGTGGAGACCGGGGGTTTGAACTCGGGTGCTTGCACATTGTAGTAAGTGTGCTCAACCAGGTTTGCCACCACATGGCCACCCCACTCGATTTCTGACTGTCTATCCAATAAATAAAAAAAGATAATTAAAAAATGAAAATAAATAAGTAAAATTTTAAAAATATTTAAAGAAAAAAATAGCACAAAGTGCAGGGGCCAGCGTGAGGATTCCGTTTTGAGCCCCCGGGGCTCCCCACCTGCAGGATGTCACTTCACAGTAGGTGAAGCAGGTCCGCAGGTGTCTATCTTTCTCTCCTCCTCTCTGTCTTCCCCTCCTCTCTCCATTTCTCTGTCCTATCCAACAACAACAACAGCTATGACAACAATAACAACTACAACAAGCACAACAACAAGGACAACAAAATGGGGAAAAATAGCCTCCAGGAGCAGTGGATTCATATTTTATCCCTGGCACTGCTTGTGCCAGAGGGATGCTCTGGTTCTCTCTTTTCCTCCCTCATAATAAATAAATCTTTAGGGGCCAGGTGGTGGTGTGCCTGGTTGAGCATACATGTTACAATGCACAAGGATACTGGTCCCCATTCAGAGGGGGAAAGCTCTGTGAGTGGTGAAGCAATGCTGTAGGTGTCTCTCTGTCTCTCTCCATCCCCATCACCTCCCTTCCCCTCTTGATTCCTGGCTGTCTCTATCCAATAAATAAAGATAATAAAAATGAAACAAAAAAATAAATCTTTAAAATAACAACACTGATAATAAAGAAGGAGAAGAAAGTTCCTACAGGGAGCCCAGCCCATTCTTGGCACTGTGGACTGGGGCGGGGCGGACAGGCAGGCAGGCAGGCAGGCAGGCAGGCTGTAGGCCGTGGGCTCACCAGCAAAGGCGGGCATGGTTGCTGATTGGCCGTAGCTGGCCCGCAGGACTGCAGAGACGACATCATCAATGAAGCGCTGTGTGACGCCCACTTGGAGCAGGGACTCAGCCACTGAACGCTGGGTCATGTTGACAAAGGCTGACTCTCCCAGTGAAGACAGCAGCTCTTCCACTCCTGAGAAGGCATAGCCATGGGCCTGGTACTTGTAGATCCTAGGAGACAAGTGGTGCTGAAGCTTTAGTGCAGGCCACCTGCTGCAGGGACACCACCCCCTGGGAACCTTGTCCCTCCTCCCTATGCGGAGTGAGAGGCTCATTCTGCTCCCCACGGCCATTTCCCTGGGTGCTGTGGGCTGTCTCATGGAGAAAGGTGGTACAAACACTAGACCTGGCTTCACCAAGTGGCTCTGCTGAAAAATTACCCATTTTTGGTGACTCCCTGCCTGACCACAATCCTCTTCTCAGCTGGCACAGCCCTCACCCCACATGCCCCCTCCAGCAGCTGGGCTCTGACCTGGTTTTTAGGACCCATGGTGCACCTGTTGGCAGCTGCCTCATGCCACTGTTGTCACTCTCTCTTCTAGCACAGTCTGTTCCAAGCTTATTGCTTGTCCTTAAAAAAAAAATGCCCCTAACTTCAGGGGTTGGCATTTGCCTGGAACCCTCTGCTGAGGGATCTCTGGAGGGCTGGCATTTGACATGTTGCCTGTGCTTGGGCGGCTATGTAAACATGCTGCATTTGGTTATTCCTGGGAGGCTCAGATGGAGGTGTCTAGAGGGCAGTTTAAAATGTGGTTCTAGGGAGTTGGGCGGTAGTTTGGCCATCTAGTGCAGATGGCCAAAGCACAAGGACTGGCGAAAGGATCCCAGTTCGAGCCCCTGGCTCCCCACCTGCAGGGGAGTCACTTCACAAGTGGTGAAGCAGGTCTTCAGGTGTCTATCTTTCTCTCCCCCTGTCTTCCCCCCCTCTCCATTTCTCTCTGTCCTATCCAACGATAGCAACAACAATAATAATAACTACAACAATAAAACAAGGGCAAAAAAAAGGGAATAAATAAACATTTTAAAAAGGTGGCTCTTTAGGAGCTGGGTGGTGGCACTCCCAGTTGAAAACACACATTGCCGGGGGTCAGGCGGTGGTGCAGTAGGTTAAGCGCATGTGGCGCAAAGCGCAGGGACCGGCGTAAGGATCCCGGTTCGAGCCCCTGGCTCCCCACCTGCAGGGGAGTTGCTTCACAGGCGGTGAAGCAGGTCTGCAGGAGTCTATCTTTCTCTCCCCTTCTCTGTCTTCCCCTCCTCTCTCCATTTCTCTCTGTCCTATCCAACAAAGAATTGCATCAACAAGGGCAATAATGATAACCACAATGAAGCTACAACAAGGGCAACAAAAGGGGGGGAAAAGATGGCCTCCAGGAGCGGTGGATTCATGGTGCAGGCACCGAGCCCAGCAATAAACCTGGAGGAGGAAGAAAAAAAAAAAAAAAAAAGAAAGAAAACACACATTGCCATGTGCAAGGACCCAGGTTCAAGCTCCCAATCCCCACCTGCAGGGGGGAAACTTCACTAGTGGTGAAGTAGTCCTGTAGGTGTCTCACTCTCTCTCTTACCTTCCTCTCTCCATCTCTCTCTGTCCTACCAAATATATAAATGAATTAGGTTTTAAAATGTGGTTCTTCATCTTACAGGGAATGTGAGGCTGACAGGTGGATATCACCACCTACAAAAAGAAGAACTTGACATTGCAGGTTTGGAGAAAAACTGACAAGAGAGGGAAACAGAAGAAAGGGTGAGGACACGATCTCCTGGCAAGACCCTGGCACCAAGAGCATGGGGGAGTGGGAGGGGTGGAGCAGCCTGAGACCAAGAAGGAGGTTGGGGGTCTGATGCCCAGGCCTCTGTAGTAGGGTCAGTAAACAGGAGACCCTCAGACCCTGGGGACATTCCGGGAAAGCTAGAGCCCCTGGGGGCCAGAATAGACAGGGTGTGTCCACACACTGCCTGTCCATGTTATCCAGAGATGATGAAGGGGGTCAAGGACACAGAAGGACACACATAAAGAGGAAGGGTGCTATCTCTGAATTGGGCAGTGGGGTGGTAGAAGGCAGAGCTTGTCAGTGGGCAGCCCACAGGCTGCATGTGGCCTACATGTCTGCTTCATTTGGCTCACAAGAGAACTTAGTTGCACAGCCCAGGAGGTAGTACAATGGGCAGAGCAGCAAAAGATCCTAAGTTCTATCCCTGGCATCTCATATGCCAGAGTGAAGCTCTGGTATTCTCTCTCTCTCTCTAAATTAATACATATAAAGATATTAAAATAGCACCCTAGGGGTATGGCACAGTGGATAAAGTGTTGCATTCTCAAATATGAGGTCCTAAGTTCAATTCCCAGCATCACGTATGCCAGAATGAAGCCCTGGTCCATCCTCTCCCTCTCTCTTCCCTCCCCACCTCCCCCCCTCTCCATTCTTCTCTAAATAAATACATCTTTAAGAAATTAATATTATATAAAAATAAGTTAGTAACATATATTGAAAAACCACGAGACTTCAAATATACTTGGCATTTCTAGATTCTTCTGGGAAACTAGAAGACCTACCTACACGAGGCCGGCACTGCCACATGGCCCCAGCTGGCTTTAGCAGAATGCAGGTTCTCTCCTTGACTGGGGCCCTTCTGGGTACTAACTCTCTGGGTACCCAACTCTCCCAAGGTCCCCTTTTCTCTCTCACCCATGCCACTTTTTTTTTTCACATCCCAGGTGGACCCTTAGAGATGACCGAGTTTGAAGCCACGCTGTTACTGGTTGGTACAGCAGAGGGAAAGAGAATGCTAATGTGACAGCAGCCAAGGCTGCTGATCCCTGAGTCTTGGGTGCTGGGTCCTCACATCTGGAAAGCCGACAGTCAAGTTGGTCCCTCCTCAGCCTCCTGACTCAGCTGCCTGGTAGTGTCCCTCCCCTAGCACCCTCGGCCTTACCTCATGAACTTCTCCATGACCTCCTCCACCCACATTTGCAGCCTCAGGAAGCTGATGCCGTAGTGCCACCAGAGTCGGAAGAGGTTCAGCAGGTACCAGTCGGTCTCCTCTAGCACTAAGTGCTCTCCGCCGAAGATGGCACTCCGGCCCACCACCTCTCGCCGGTGCCTCAGTCCTGAGAAGACAAGGAGGAGCTTAGGTCCCCTTCGGAGGGACTGTGGGAGACTGGGTGGTCCTTGAAGCTGAAACCTAGAGCCTTCAAAAGGAGGTGAATGAACTGGTTCACTAAAGAGAATATGGAGAGGCCAGGTGGTGGCGCAGCTGGTTAAGCGCACACATTACAGTGTACAAAGACTCAGGTTCAAGCCCTTGGTCCCTGCCTGCAGAAAGAAAGCTTCGCAAGTAGTGAAGCAGCGCTGCACTTGTCTCTCTATCTCTTTCCCTCCCACCTCAAGCTCTCTGTCTCTACCCAATAATAAATGAATAAGTAATATTAAAAAAGATAGTATGGACAGGAAGGTTTGTGCATCTGTGCTTCTTGGCTATAAACTGTGAATAAGGTACTGGGAGGAACATTTGGCCTTGCTAGTCAATGACCAAAGGAACATTAAAATAATGCACTGGCCGGCAAAATAGTTCACCTGGACAGTGCATCTGCTTTGTCGTGTACATGGCCCAAATTTAAGACCAGTTCCCCACATGGTGAGGGAAGCTTTGGTGCTGTGGTATGTCTCTCTCTTTCTGAAAACAATGTTCTATCTGGAACAGTGAAGTCTTGGCAATGACTAGATAGTAATAATAAAATAAATATCATTTCTCATATTTTTAATAGGGATCCTCTCAGCCACGAGTGGGCAACTTCAGAGATCAACCCACAGTATCCAAGGGACAATAGTGCAGAGTTTGTCTGGGATGACAGCCCTGCTCATGCAGACCTCACAGAATGTCACAGCTCCTTGCAACTGTGCACACAACACCCCCCAGAGAACTGGGACTTAAGCGTTTCATGTCACCCTCTGCTGTCCTGGGAAGGGAAGAGGCGTATCTATGCCCAGTTAACAAGGTGGAAACTGAGGCTCAGAAAGTCAGATTTTTGGGTCAGAGAGAAAGCTCACTGGGTAGGGCATATGCTTTGCCATGTGTATGGCCCAAGTTTTAGTCCCAGCACCACATAGGCAGTACTATGGCACTGGAGTAAGCTCTGGTGATAATGTCTGTCCTATTTATCTATAAAAAAACCAATGTACCGGGAGTCAGGCGGTAGTGCAGTGGGTTAAGCGCAAGGACCGGCGTGAGAATCCTGGTTCGAGCCCCCGGCTCTCCACCTGCAGAGGAGTCGCTTCACAGGCGGTGAAGCAGGTCTGCAGGTGTCTTTCTTTCTCTCCCCTTCTCTGTCTTCCCCCCCTCTCCATTTCTCTCTGTCCTATCCAACAACAATGACATCAATAACCACAACAATAACTACAACAACGAGGGCAACAAAAGGGAAAATAAATAAATAAATAAATAAATATAAAAAAACATATATATATATATATAAAAAACACCAATGTACCAGAGCCATGAAATTATGTGTGCATGGTATCTTGGAGCCTCTAAAAAAAAAAGAAGAAAGAGAAAGACAGTTTGCTTTCCTTCCCTCCTATGCCTGTCCTAGAAGCAGTAAATTCTCTTCCCCAAGAGGCAGTCTGAAAGTCCACTCCTCTAGTGGCCCTTCAATGATACTGGTGTCAAAGCTCCCAAGTGCGCCTAGAGCCAAGCTTAATGTTTATCCACTGTCAGCACTTCACTGATATACTAGGTCTTGGCTTCATTTTGACTGCTGAGTAGTCTGGTGTGTCCTTAAAAAGAATGTATGTATGGTTGGCAAGATAATTCACCAGGGCAGTATGCTTGCTTTGCCATGCATACCACCCAGGCTAAACACACACACACATTACAAACAGTGTCCTAATAGAACACAGGGACAGACAGCTGCTTTGCCCATGCGCAGGAACAAGTGAGATGTGAAATGGCTGCATGTAATAGTAGATGTATTTGTAATTGTGGTGCTGGACCTCAGCTGGGATATAAACCTATTCGGAGTCTTCTTTTCCTCCAGAGGAAACACCCATCTTGCTAGGGAGGTGTCTGCATATCACCTACTTAGGTCATGGCTGGTGCGCCGCTATGTTCCATCGCCGGGGAGCCAGAGATGACCCGAACTGCCCCTTAGGCTACAGACAGACTATGACCCACATAGTCAACGACTGCCACCTCTCCAGATTCAAAGGAGGTCTTGAAACTTTACATCAGGCTCAACCTGACACTGTTGACTGGCTACGGAAGAAGGGCAAACGCTAGAAGAAGAACCTACTTAGGTGTTAGGGACCAGGCAAGCCCAGGGCATGTGGGAGCCATCATGATTATGATTTTAAGAGGCAGCAAACGGAAAGCCTAGGAGTCTGATCTGACCCAAGTTCTAATCCCAACTCTGCAACTCACTGTGCAAATTCCAGCAAGTTTCTTGCCCTCTCTGGTCTTTGCTGTTCCATTTGTGAAAATGAGCTCTATGACCCTTCTGGCCTTGACCTTTGGGCAATCTGGGAAAGGATGCTGGGGGTGGGGGTGCTACATCTGACTCCTCAGGACAGGTACTCACCCAGCTGCTTGACAAAGTTCTGCATGTGCAGGCTCAGGGAGTGGAAGGAGGCCGCTCCGCTCTCGTAGTGCTGCTTGTTGACAGAGATGGTAGCCAGGCGGCCGCCCACAGCCTGCTGCTCGTACACATCGATCTGTACTTGCGGCCCAAAATGCTGCTGGAGGAAGTGGGCCACAGCAGAGCCTCCGATCCCAGCCCCGACCACCGCTGGCAGCAGGTGGGAAGGCAGGCAAGGAGAGAGAGGAAGCATGTGGGTGAGAGACAGCAGTTTCCCAGAACTTTCATTTCATAAGCTTCTGACATCTCATAAAGGAGAGCTGCAGACTGGCCTTCCAATATAGTTATTAATAAAGAGCAAATAACACCCCCCACACACACACACACACACTACTGAAACCCCAATGCTAGCAGCTAAAGAACAGGGAAGAACTTCAAAACTCAGGCCGATGATTTAAGAACTGGTTCAGTTTGATGGAGCTTGTCCCCCTCCCCTTCCCTTCACATCCCACTATGGGGCAGGCAAACTAGCTCACTTGGATTGTGCACTGCTTTGCCATATATGCAAGCCAGGTTTGAGCCCAGCCCCCACTGCACTGAAGGAAGCTTCAGTGCTTTGGACTCTCTCATTCTCTCTGCCTCTATCTAAAAAATAATAAAAACCAATTCTCACTATAAATTAGTGAAAACCTGGGCCCTGATGGGTACTATTAGGTAGATCAGGGTCAGAAACCTCAGGATCAACAAACTACAGCCCTCAGGCCAAAAATCTAGGCAGGTGCCTCTATCTGCAAGCGAAACTGGACTGGGACATAGCCACAGCATTTCATTAGTTCATGCCTTGTAGCTGCCACCACACTAGGCAGAGGTGAGCAGTTGTAATAGAGACTATGCGGCCTGAAAAGCCAAAAGCATGTTACTTTCTAGATCAGGGCTAAAGCAGGCAACTGCCTCCTGGTCTGGCCCAACCTGACATGAGTCATTTCAGCATCTTTGACAAACCATTCTTTTGTATGATATACCCTTCTAGTTTGATGCCTTGCTGAGAAATTTTAACTTGTGGCATTTGTGGATCTTAGGATACACCCCCTCCCTCCATCTTAACTGTGCCTAGCTGTCATTGGCAGATTTAGTTCACATGCCACTGACATCTCAGCCAAGACATTGATTAATAAATCTTTTCACAGAACAGGGAGGGCTCCTAGGAAGCATTATCTAGATAGATACTAGCGCTTTAAGGGCAGAAAAACAAACAAGCAAAAAACAAAACCCAGCAGTGAAACTACTAAACAGCTACCCTATCCATCTTTGTGGATACTAACTAAGACACAGCTGCCTCTCAGCCAACCATCATAATCATCATAGTCTGATGTAATTTGTCCTCACTGGACTCACACTGAACCCTGAAGCCCCCAGCTCCTGTCAAGAAGGTAGCAATACCAGGCCTTTGTGGTGTAGCCTGTTGATTCATCCTGCTTCTGGCACAGTCCTCACCACGCTTCACCTTCTTTTCCCCTTCCTCTGTGGCTACATGATTCCTGTGCTGTTCCCTTTGCCCTGTTACTCTCTGCTGGGCTGAGCATCCATGTCATTTCCAGTTTGGCTTGCCCACCCTCCCTAAGGCAAATCAAGTGTTCCCACAGAGCACTGCCCCTGTGGTTGGCTTAGACCTCCTGGTGCATTATTCTCAGGTGGTCTTTTTATGGCTTCAGGCAGGTCCCTCATGTCCTCAGAGCTGGCAGATAGTAGAGTTCACTAAGTACTTCTTCAAGGAAGTTCATCTACGCCGATGACATCTGCTGTGCAACTCAGGCATCCAAGTTTGACATCCTCGAGGAAACACTCACGAAAGACATGTCTCTGATATCTGATTACTGTAAAAAATGGCGACTAATCCCTAGCACTGCAAAAATGGTATAATCTGTTTTCCATCTACACCATGCCTCGGCCTCATGTGAGCTTAATGTGCAGCTTGACGATACGAAAATCCGGCACGAAGCCCAGCCAGTCTATCTTGGCGTTACTCTCGATCGCACCCTGTCATTTCACAATCATCTCATAAAAACTGCAGCAAAGGTGGGTGCGAGGAATAACATCATTGCAAGACTGGCCAGCTCCTCATGGGGCGCGAGCGCTTCCACACTATGATCATCATCTCTGGCATTATGCTATTCCACTGCCGAATATTGTGCCCCAGTATGGTTCCGTAGCCCCCATGTCCACTTGGTCGATTCCAAATTATATTCCTCCATGAGGATAATTTCTGGAACCATCTGTTCCACCCTGGTTCCATGGCTGCCAGTTCTTAGCAACATCGCCCTGCCAGATAGTCGTCGGGATGCGGCATCATCTAAGTTCATTTCCCACGTCTACGCTCGACCGGACCTGCCAATATATGCGGATATCTTCACCCACCCTGTTCAACGCTTGACGTCTCGTCATCCAATCTGGTCTCCTACGCCTACACTGAACTTCTCTGTTCCAGACTCTTGGAAACAGAGTTGGCAGTCAGCTGAGGTAAAGAACAAACACCTCATCACAGACCCCTGCAAGCGTCAACCCGGCTTTTGACCTATGATTGGGCCCTCCTCAATCGCTATTGAACAGGCCATGGCCGGTGCGCCGCTATGTTCCATCGCTGGGGAGCCAGAGACGACGTGAACTGCCCCTGTGGCTACAGACAGACTATGACCCACATAGTCAACAACTGCCACCTCTCCAGATTCAAAGGAGGTCTCGAAACTTTACATCAGGCTCAACCTGACGCTGTTGACTGACTACAGAAGAAGGGCAAACGCTAGAAGAAGAAGAACTAAGTACTCACTGCATGCTGGGAGAGTAAACCATTTCCAAGAATGCCTTTCACATTTTTTAACCAATGTGTTGTCCTATTCACTTGGGACAGAGAGCCAAATGACCCATTTTCCCCAGAGAAAATGGTACCACAAGGCCTGGGAAGCTGTCCAAGGGATACAGGGAAGCAAAAGACCTCACTTTGTTGAGAACAGTCTTACTCAACACACATTAACACCCACTCTTGGGTGGGTCGGTGGTAAGATGTACTAGGGCACAAGATTGATCAAATGGGGCTTTTGTTTCCCCTGAACTCTGGCAGCAAAGAGGATAGACAGATTCAGATATGATGTGAGACCAAGTGCAGCTAAGAGGTTTAAGAGTCCTCCTAGTGGGCGTTGTATTGTTATGTGGAAAACTGAGAAATGTTATGCATGTACACACTATTGTATTTACTAGCAACTGTAAGACATTAATCCCCCAATAAAGGAAAAAAAAAAAGAGTCCTGGGGAGAACTCTGCCCACAGGTGTGGAAAAGCAGTCAGGAGACAGGAGAACAGCTGGTTGGGCACTGAGTTGAACCATTCTGTGCAGAGAGGACAGCAGGAGCAGGCAGTGTGGGAAGATGGAGTTTAAAGGGTCGGTGCTCCACCAAGGTGCTCAGATTGGCTGTTGCAGCAAAATCACTGTGGGTAAAGTCCAAAAATAAGGGTGGACAGAGTCCTGTCAGAGGACTGGAAACTCAGATAGCCACCAATCTTCCCTAGCTTCTCTGGAACAACGGGCAAACTGGGAGCTCTGAAACAAATGGAGGGGAGGGCAGCACATGGAGTTAGGGGGCTTTTTGGGAGTGGTTTGTTATGAGTTATGAATTTTAAAATACAAGGGACTTGGAAGTCTTACAGAGTTAACATGACAAAAAAAAAACCATTGTAACCAGAAAAAATAATGTAAATAAATGTGGGACACTAGTCAAACATGCATAATGCATGTCCCAAACTTTGCAATTTACTTTTGAAATGCAATAAGGGATTTGCCCATTGATGTCCCACAGGAAGGTAATAAAGCAAGTCAGCACTTTGTTAATGGCAGAACCTAGGTGGTAGTAGTGCAGATGACCATTGAACAATTAATTCTTTCAACTGTGCTGTGCACTGACACATTTTCACAACAAAACATTGAAATAAAAACATCAAAGAAATAAAACAGATGGATGACTATTAAAAGTTGCCCACTCTTGGCTTTCAATGAATCACTGGAGGGCATACAATGGGTAAGTCCCACTGTAAGACTTATAGTCTCTCCTAAGACTGGCTCTTACTCTCTCTGAGGCTTTGAGGCTTTGGCTTAGAAGTTACTTCTAGGAAACCTTCCAAGAGTTTTAAAAAAAAAAAACTGGGACGAAATGCCCCTCCAGTGTATTCAGGGAGTTTCTAGGCTTTAGTATTAGTTTCCTTGTACTGTGCAGTCTCTCTTAGGACAAGAAGCACCGGAGCATAGAGCTTTCAACACAGGGGACCCTCAATAATGTTGTTACTGACACCGCCCTGTCCTGCCCTCTCTGTCATCGGGGCACCAGGCAAAGGGCCAGATCCGCAGCAGATGCTCAATGCCCCGGGGCAGCCCCAAACTGCTTTTCCGCCCCACGTAGCCCCGGGACACCAGCGCTGCATGCACCCTAGCCATCAGCACCCAGCCTGTGGGTGCTGTCAGGGTCAGATCTCTCGCCTGCTCTGCAGAGGAGCCCCCACCTCCCTCGCCACCTGCCTTCCCTCCCCCACCCCGCCCCACCCCCAGCTGCTCTTGGCTGGGAATCTTCCGTCGCAGCCTTCCCCAGCTCAGCACAGCCCCCCTCCTTCCCGCACCGATTTTTCCAGGCCGGGAGTCTCCGCCTGTAGCGACGGCAGCGGCGAGAAGTGCGGCCAGGGCGGCGAGAAGCCCGGCAGCGCGGGCCATGGCGGGGAGGGAACAGGGAGCCACGCCGGGTTGGGTGGTTCGCGGGTAGGCGCTGAGCTCACCGCCGGCGAGGGTGCTCCAGGCGGCCCCGCCTCCCCTGGTCCCATTACAGCCGCTCATTGGACAACCTGCCGGTCGATCACCAATACGAGGATCTCATTAGCTACAGCTTTCTAGGAACTGACTTTGTCATTGGTCACATCTTCGTGTCCCGCCTCCTGGAAATAGGCTCCTTATTGGCCGGCTCGGCCGGCTCTGGTGCAGGTGTGCCTATTGCTTGGGTTTCTCAGCATCAGGACCAGGACACAGCTGTTTGCAGACTGAGGCCCCAGGAAGAGCTGAAGTTTTGACTTCAAAACTTGAAGTGGCTCAAGTCCAGCTTTGCGGATCTACGATCTTTGTAACGTGCCATTTTAGTGTCCCATCCGGTTCCCTAATCTACTTTTCTAGTTGGCTATGGGGGAATGTGAAATCACTTGGATGCCTCTGCAAGTGTTGGAGGTTGCTGTGGAAGGATGCAGCCAGAGCGGCTCAAACACTTCCTTATCCTTATACTGAAACAAGGCCAAGTGCGTTCAAGACTGCTGTTACTTGTATTTGCAGTTTCTGCATAGAGTTTGATGTCTGCTTTCAACTTCAAATGTAAAAGGGAAGGATTTCACATACTGTACTCAGCGGGGAGGAAAGGTAACAAGATATAAACTCTCAGTTTTATGCCCGCTTCTATTTCTGGCTTATGTGAGGCAAGTTGCTGAAATGAGAATGGCCAGGGCTGCAAAGAACTTTCTGGCTGTAAATCAACATATAGAACATAAAGGGTTCGCTAAAAGACGATGACAGCCTTTTGAATACCACTTAGGATGAGGGGGACAGTGGAGAACGAAAGTACCAAAAGCTACTGGCAGCAGTTTCTTCCCTTGATGGAAAGAATAGGTGGAAATTGACTGAGAGATCTGAGACTAGTCTGTGGGTGTCAGCGTTCAATGTCAGTTCTGAGGGATCAGGAGAAAAGCTATCCCTCTCAGATCCACTTAAGCGTGTTAGAACTTCATCCTCATTAGCCATAATGAAAAAGCAACTGAGCAGAGTTAAAATAAGGAAGACCATGGAGTTACTCCTTCACAGAGAGGTGACATTCAATAAAGCCTCACAAGCTCTTTCCAAATGGGATCCCATTGTACTGAAGAATCAGCAAGCAAAACAGGTGTTTCTTCCCCTGATCAAAGAGCCACCAGCCATTGTCCCCATTGAACACATGTTCAGTGGCTTGAAGGCAAGGACACCCTGGAGCAGGAAGTGCTTAACCTTCTCCATGAGGCCAAGAAGCTTGCTATAGACTCTTTACTGACTCCCCTGAGCCTAGAAGAGGCTAAGATGCATAGAGCAAAGCTTCAGAGAATCTAGGTCCTGTTGTCCTACTCTATGGCCAGGGCTGGAAGAGAAAAGAAATTCAAGAGCAAAAAGTATCACAAAGTGCCTAAGAAAGGCAAGGCCAAAGAAGACCCCGAAAGAGCTTGAGATGCAACAGGTCAATCTTGCTGCAGCATTGGATGAACTGGAAAAAAAATCAAAATAGACAGAATGAAGGAGTGAATGAGCCTGAAGCTCCCCCCATAACAGTGGGGGAATGGGCAAAATTAAAGGAAATTATGGCCAAATATGACCCGCAGGCCTGCCAAACCATTCAAGAACAGTTGGTCAGTAATATAGAACTGATACAGAAACTCCAGACATCCCTAAAGAGCAAGGAAAAAGAGGGTGCCTTGGAGGAAGAGGGTGAGGTGAGCTTGTCCCTAATGTGGTGAATGAGATACAGATCTATGGAGACAGTAAATCCCTGAATGCTTAGGAGTTATATGAGTGATTCAAGAGAAGATGAAATTCAGATTGTTAAATGGGAAACTGAGGAATGTTATGCATGTACAAACTATTATATTTACTGTTGAATGTAAAACATTAATTCCCCAATAAAGAAATAAAAAAAATTCAGAAGAAACCCAAACAACTTTTGGAACATGTAATGCAGGAGGCTTCTGAAAGTGAGGAAGTATAAAGGCCAGCAGCAAAGGAAGAAATCTTGTTGAAAAAATTCAAAGAAAGCTGATCTCTTAGGAAAAAGTCTGAACTCAGCCGGGAAGTCAGGTGGTAGCACAGCAGGTTAAGCACACATGGTGCGAACAAGGACTGGCATAAGGATCCTGGTTCGAACCCCAGCTCCCCACCTGCAGGGGAGTTGCTTCACAGGCGGTGAAGCAGGTCTACAGGTGTCTATCTTTCTCTCCCCCTCTGTCTTCCCTTCCTCATTCCATTTCTCTCTGTCCTATCTAATAATGACAGCCTCAATAACAATAATAAGAGCAACAATAAAACACAAGAGCAACTAAATAAGTATAAACATTTTTTTAAAAAGTCTGAAGTCAGCCGTGATGCTGAGCTGATCAACAGTCAAGGAACAAGTGATTTGAACAGCCAGAAGGTGCTGTCTGAATTGAGGACACTGTCTCAGAAAAACAAGAAGGAAAACTATCAGACCAGAGAGCAAGGAGGGACAGTTCTCCACATCCAGAGAGAGGAACCTGCTGAAGAGGAAGAGTTACAGAGGCCAGAGAGACCACAGGTTCTTGAAAAGTAAGAACTGGGCAGAGAAGGATGTTTTCAAAATAAGGAGATTCCCAGGCCGGCTTCAGAAAGGCAGCCATTAGAGAGGAATGCAAGTGATCAGTCTGGTACCCCGCAAGGAGAGGGAAAGAACAGAGTCAATGATTGATCTGAAAAGTCTTTTAATCACAAAATCACCTTCTGTGAAGTCTTTGGCAATCCCCACGACAACAGAAGAGCTGGAAGTTGAAGAGGAGAGAGCTCAGAAGCAGGTGACCAAGGAAGCTTTTGCCAGGGATGATGTCATCAGAGACCTCTTGCAAGAGAATAGGGAAGCTGTGAAGGTGAGTGAGCCAAAGTACATGGAGCTGACTTTGCCTGGATGGGGTGAACCTAAAACCCAGTGCCAAGAGGAGATGCCAGTTTCTCATTATAGTCCCTAAAGGTCCTCCAAGAAAAGACAAGAACTTGCCAAATGTGATTATCACTGAGAAACGAAACATCCACATTGCAGCCCACCAGGTCTGAGTGCTTCCTTCTCCACTCACCCACCACCACAAATTTAAAAGAACCATCCTGACCCCTGTAGGATCTACATGGAACACCCAGAGAGCCTTCTAAAAGCTGTCAACTCCCAAGGTTGTCACCAAAGCAGGGCATATTAGTGAGCCTATAAAAGCAGAGGATGTGGAGTATCAGCCTTCCTCAAGGTCAGACCTCTGTCTTGTAGGAGAATCCAAAACAACTCACCCTCTATGACAAAAAACAGCTGAAGAAAAAAAAATATATATATATACACACAGGAGGACTAACATCTTGGTGCCAGAACCAGCATCCCAAGCTGAGCACTAACGGTGTCAATGGCTCAGGAGGTGTCACACAGAGGCTAAGACTGGACTTGTAAGCATGAGGCCCTAAATTCAATCTCTGGCATTGCAAATACTTGAGTGATGCTCCGGTTCTCTATCATAAATAAATCTTTCAAAAAATATAACGAGGCTGGGGAGACAGTATAATGGTTATGCAAAAAGACCTTCATGTCAAAGGCTTCAAGGTCTCAGGTTCAATCCCCAGCACCACTATAACCCAGAGCTGAGAAGTGTTTTGATCTCTGTGTATTTCTTTCACTAATAAAGTATTGATTTAGTTTTTACAGGGTCAAACTGGAATGCTAATAAAGTGGTAGATGAATAAAGTTCACTTTGATAGACTCAAAACAGTCCCTAAATTATTTTTTAAAATTTATTTAGTTATAAAAATGAAAACATTGATAAGACCATAATAATCCCTTAATTTAACCCTCCCCAAAACAAAACAAACAAAAACAAGCCTCCAGTCCCTACCTGCAGGGAAAAAGCTTCATGAGCAGTGAAGTAATGTTTCAAGTGTATCTCTCTCCTACTCTCTCCCCTGTATCCCTCAATTTCTGTCTCCATCTAAAATAAACACAAGGTATTTATTTCTTTATGTTTTTTCTTTCTTTTTAAATGTTTGTTTATAAAAAGGAAACACTGACAAAAAAAAACCATAGGATTAGAGGGGTACAACTCCACACAATTCCCACCACCAGAACTCCATCCCCTCCCCTGGTAGCTTTCCAATTCTTTAACCCTATGGGAGTATGGACCCAGGGTCATTATCGGATGCAGAAGGTGGAAGGTCTGGCTTTTGTATTTGCTTCCCCACTGAACATGGGTACTGACAGGTTGGTCTATACTCCCAGCCTATCTCTCTTCCCCTAGTAAAGTGAGACTCTAAGGAAGCGGGGTTCCAGGACACATTGGTGGGGTTGTCTGCCCAGGGAAGTCCAGTTGGTATCATGGTAGCATCTGGAACCTGATGGCTGAAAGAAGAGTTAATATACAAAGCCAAACAAACTGTTGACTAATCATGAACCTAAATGCTAGAACATTGCAGATGAATATTTGGGGTCTCTGTTTTGTAGATAGTAAGCCTGGGCCCATGACTATACTAGTTTTTTTTTTTTCCTGAGCCTGACATCTGATATGCAGGTGGATCCAACTTATTGTCTGGGGAGATAATGTCATGGCTGGAAAAACGACCAGAAAGCTGCATCAGGGAAGAGAGTAGCTCCCAAATAGTATAAATATTGTTGACTGTAAACTCCATTGATTTGATTTGATCTGGGGCCCATATTCAGCTTAGGAGCCTATGTGACCTCTGCATTCCTGTAGATCTGAGCTAACATTCTGTGGTCATGAGTAGGAATGTTCCAAGCTGCCCCAACTTCAGGACCCATCTTCCTCATGTGGAACACAGAGTATGTTTTCCAGCCTCCCTTCGGAGGCTGGAACATTCTCTACCATTGTTGATCCATGTTGAAAGCAAGGTCCTATAGGGGCCCACAAAGAGGTCTATTGTGTTGTTCCTGATAGAGATGACCAGTAACAATGGAGAGAGGGATTTATTTGAGGTCTAGGCCCATCATGTCTGTTTGGGAATCTCAGGACTCCCCGACTAGGGCCCCAGCTGATGGAGTGGCCTGATAGTGACTAAAGAGTCATCGTTAAAGTATGCCAATTAAAAATTTTACCTTCTTTTCCCCTTTTTTTCCTTTCTGGAGCTGGGTTTTGTATATTTGACTATCCTGCTGCCTAGTGGAACTTTTCATTCAGGTACACACACACACACACACTCACACACACACACACACACACACACACACACACACACACACACACAGAGAGAGAGAAACACGCACCAGAGCTTCCCCTGGTGTGATGCTGTGGCTCTCCCATCTGGTGCTGGGGTTTAACTTGGGATGCATACATGGCAAGGCATGGGCACTAACTGGTGAGCTATGTCTCTTGCCCTATAAAATCAACTTCTTGGCACACACACACACCTCCGCCCAACATCCCCCCCCACCCCCCACCGTATGAAAGCAGACTCTAATCTTGATTTAGGATCTTTGCTTACTCTAGAATTTTTAGCTGTCTTCTTAGAGGAGTTTCTCCTATTCTACCAATAAATTGACAATATATGAGCACATCAAAGTTGAAGGCCAAGTTTGAAAGATGCTATAAAAAGTACAGACAAAACAACCACCACAAAGCTAAATAAATAAATAAATGAATAAAAATCTGGTCAATACTGTGAAACAACTAGAGACATTGGGTTTCTGTATGCTATCTATTGCTTTGTAACCCCACACCTGATGACTAAAGGTTAACAGTGAGATCAGCTCTGTTCATCAACTCTGTTCCAGTGGTGTTAGGTGGGCCTGCCTGACAGGGAGATGAAGGATCTGCTTTTGAGAAAGCTCACATAGGGGCCAGATGGTGGCTCACCTGGTTAAGCATACACATATTACCAAGCACAAGGATTCAGGTTCAAGCCCCCTGGTCCTCATCTGCAGGGGGAAGCTTCATTAGTGATGAAGCAGGGCTACATGTATCTGTCTCTTTTCCTATCTCTCCCTACCATCTTAATTTCTTCCTGTCTCTATCCAATAGGTAAAAAAAAAATTTTTTTTAAGTTTTTTAAAATTTATTTTCCCTTTTGTTGTCCTTGTTTTTTATTGTTGTAGTTATTGATATCGTCGTTGTATAGGACAGAGAGAAATGGAGAGAAAGACAGAGGGGGAGAGAAGACACCTGCAGACCTGCTTCACTGCCTGTGAAGCAACTCCCCTGCAAGTGGGGAGCCAGAGACTCAAACTGGGATCTTTACGCTGGTCCTTGCACTTCATGCCACGTGCGCTTAACCCACTGCGCTACCGCCTGACTCCCAAGAATATGTATTTTTTTTTTTAAAAAAAGAAAAAATCTCTAAGAAAAAAGGGGTGGTGGCAGGCACTGGTGTGCCTGGTTATTAAAAAAAAAAAAAGCTCACATAAACAGCTGGCAAAGTTGTGTTGGTTATCAGCTGAAAGCTCAGTCAGGATCTGCAATTCCATTCTCCTGGCAGCTTGCTCTCAGCTTGATGGTAAGAAAGTGGGACTGCCAGGTTTTTTTTTTTTTTTTTTTTTAAGGGATGGGGTTAGAAACTGGCAATGTTACTTATACATTCTATTGGTCAATCACAAAGCCCTGATTCAAGAATTGGAAATTCTTGTGTTTTAAAACTGCCAATGAACTTGAGAATGTGAAAGTCTTTTTTGCCACCAGGGTTCTCACTGGGGCTCTGTACCAGCCTTATGAGTCTACTGCTCCCAACAGCCATCCTTTTCTTTGTCCCCTTTCTCTTTTTCTAGTTTATTGGGTATGACAGAGAAATTGAGAGGGGAGGGGAGGGGAGATAGGGAAGGAGAGACAGACACCCGCAGACATGCTTCACCACTCATGAAACAGCCCTCGCTGCAGATGGGGTGTGGGGGCTTGAACCCAGGTCCTTACACATAGTAAGAGAATGTGAAAGTCTTAATGTTTAATAGCATTGGGAGTGTAGAAAGCAATGGGATATGGACCCAGGGTATGCAGATAGGATTGGAAAAATACAAAACTTAACCACAGGAATGACTGGTTTCAAAGAGTAAAGAAGTCAGTAGAGAAACAGGCCACCATAGGCTGATAAGGACATGTAGAAGCTGGAGGTTAGAATAAGACCACATGCCAGTAATATGGCTGAGACAATGGTCAGGCACTGAGCAACTGAAGTGAAGGAGTTATAATAGAGGATTAGAACCAGGAATTAAACACAATGCCAGAAAGAAGGGTAGAAACAGGTCCAAATCTAAGCACCCCAAAAAGAATTTTGGTCCATATTCCCAGAGGGATAAAGAATAGGGAAGTTGGGGGCCAGGCTGTGGTGCACCTGGTTAAGCACTCACATTACAATGCATAAAGACCCAGGTTCAAGCCCCTGGTCCCCCACCTGCAGGGGGAAAGCTTCATGAGTGATGAAGCAGGGCTGCAGGTATCTCTCCATCTTTCCCTCCCCTCTCAATTTCTGTCTTTATCCAATAATAAATAAGTAAAAAATTTAGAAATAAAAAATGTTTTAAAAAAAGAATAGGGATGTCTCCAATGTAGGGAATGGACACAGAACTCTGATGGTGGGAACAGTATAACATTATACCCCTATTATCTTACAATCTTGTAAATAATTACTAAATCACTAATAAAAAAGAAATACATATGAATCAGAAAGCAAAAAACAAAACACACACACAGAGCTAAGGCAGGAGTATTGCTTACATTCCACCTCCCTGGTTGAACTGCTGAGTGATCTCAAGACACTTCACAGAGGATCAACATGGTGGGCCAAAGTCAGTATAACACTTCAAAACACACGGAGAATCATGCAGACACTGGACACTTGAGCTCCAGTTGTTTCAATTCAGATTTTATTAGTTGCTTCTGAGTGTTGTATTTACCTTTATTTATTTATTTATTTTTTTACTTTTAAGAACCTTTCCTCACTTACCAAAACCTTTGCCTTGAAAAATACAATTCACATTAGTATTGAGAGACAGATTCCTTTACGGCACTGAGGACAATCTGTTAAAGATTTCCATAACTCCAACAACTGAAATACCAACACCTTCTTCTTTTTAAGTGACCCCAGACTTAACCTTACATGACATCTGCAAACCAATTTTTACCATCAAGATAAAAATAATTAAGCGCAATGAATTAATTTTCTTGCTTCTTTAGTCTTGGGTATGGTTAAGAAAGGAAACAGCCAAATAAAAAAGTAAATAAATAAAAAAAAACTGAAAGGAAAAATAAGTTACTCTAATTGATTAGTTTATGATTTAGCTAAGCATCTCATAACTGATCTTTGCCTTTCCAGACTTTTGGCAGCTATTAAAAATACAGATA
The DNA here is from genome assembly GCF_950295315.1 of Erinaceus europaeus. Lineage (NCBI taxonomy): Eukaryota > Metazoa > Chordata > Mammalia > Eulipotyphla > Erinaceidae > Erinaceus > Erinaceus europaeus. The sequence continues at coordinate 56,008,842 of NC_080163.1, read as the reverse complement.
AAATGATACATACAATAAAATGCAAATGAAAAACAAACAAAAAACCAAGGAACTACTACTGTACAAGGAAATCTGTACATTTCACTTTTTAATCCTCACAATATTGTAAGAGAGTGACTATATCCACTTTACAATAAGGGAACAGGTTCAGAAGTGTGAAACGACTGCTGTCAGAAGGTAAGCAGATGCTGGATCTAAACTAGTTCAACTCTACATCTACCAACACTATGCTCTATTATGCTGCTCAGGCTCCTAAAGCTGTCCAACTTTTGGCGATTTCTAGTGTTTATAGCTTCATCTTCTAAATTTAATACATTTAAGTATGCAGATCTACTGAATAATAAGAAGATCTACTACAATTCTTAATTTACTTGCTGAAACAGGAGGTTGCCAGGAATATTAGACAGTCCTTCAAGTAATTAGAACAGTCCATACATAAAATGATGGTTTCATTCACTGGTAGTTAGTAAAGAATAAAAAAAGAAAAAGAAACAAAAACATGGGTAGTAGTAATTCATTTATTTTTCTCCTGGCCATCTGTCAGTCTCAAAGGAATGAATACAAATGGACAAATTCCCATTTTGAACTTGATTAATTTACACTAAGTGCTTGGTGGAATGCCAAAATAGGGTTCTGGTTTTAAAATCTTACCGCTTGTCTTTATTTTGAATTTTGAAAGCATGTATTGAATTTTTTTTTCCCAAGTGTTTTAACTTGGTGGAGGTGATACTCATTGAGGGTAGTTTTACAGTATATGTTTGTGTAGTATCCCATAAGGACACATGGTATTTAAGAGGCAACTTCCATCGCTCCATAAATGGGATCAGAGAAAGCCTATATAAATGGATTATTTTATTGAGAAACTAACTTCAATCTTAACCTATATAGTTCAGACATTCCAATATCTGCTGAGAACATATTTGCACGTTTATTAAAGAACTGTTGAATTTTAAGTGATCAACCTTAATATCTAGTTACTGCTTATACAAGTTCTCACAGAAATTTAGTTTACTAGTTCTAGACATTTTTCCTTGAGTCCAGTTCTAAAAACATCACATTTTTATGCTTCAGAAGAAGCTGAAAAAGTGAGATCAGATTATCAATAAGGCCTCTAACATTAAAATATGTGTTCCTGATCTCCTTTCTAGAGTTTAACTAGCTCACTAATTCATTTATTGAACAAATATATTACAGAACAGTAGCTACTATCAAGACTGAAGAAAACAAAAAAATAAACACGTTAATATATGAAAGGGAAGTGAGATGTTTATACACGCGTTGACATAAAAACTAGGAAATAAAGCTCAATGTAGCAGAGGTAGTGATCTGTAAGCACCAATTAAAGATAGCCAAATGAAACGAGAAGCCATTATTATTATTAGAAAACTAATTGTTTTTGTCTGGACCACCCCCACATAATCTAACAGTAAAGGATCACAAGGCAGATGTGACAGAGTGGCAGAGGACTTCAGGGCTAGTTAAAGGAAACTGGGTAAAATATAGAGTAATCTGTGTCATCACCTGTTGGTGCTGCCTCATTTTTCCAGAAATGACTGTACACCTAGACAGCTGTGTTAGGTGAAGATACCACAAGAAAGGCAGAAGAAGGGTTCCTGGCCATCTTGTTTGAAAGGGATCAGTTTCTCAGTTGTTCCAGTCTTCCAATTCTTGTCTGGGCATTTAGCCATTGTAAATGGGAAATGGGAAAGGGGAAATGTAAAAGGACAATGAGTGTGAAGATGAAATTTACCTGGAAGAGAATTCAAGGGTAAATTATGGCTAAAAGGAATGTAAAAACGGAAAGTCCTGAAAATCTGTGTGTATAAAAACCAACCCCAAATTATCTCAATTCATATAACTATAAAGCTCCGAAACCCCTAAAGTCCCCCTTTCCCAAAAGAGACAAGATCCTATTCAACTCTTGTTATAGGGACCACTAGGGAGGCATAATTACTTGTAAATACAACAATTCTGTGGCTGAGGAGCTAGCACAGCACCAGTACATGGAACCTTGCAGGTTTAAGCCCTGACACCACCATATGCCAGAGTGGAGTGGTGTTCTGGGGGTGGGGGTGGGGAAATCAAAACCAAACTGAACATAACTTTATACTCATTTCCATCCACCTGTACAAAAGATTTTGGGTTGAAAGTCATCAGAATATCTATTTCAAAATAGTTTTCTTAAGCAAAATGTTTAAAAGTTATATGAATACTTGTGACATTGATCAAATGCCCAATGGCAAGACTTCCAGGGAGACCAAACTGGTCACATGAAATCAATCTTAGAAATAAAGCCAATATGACTAAATCCAAAACAGGTCACATGAAGTACCTCATGTACAATACAAACCTAGTTTAATAAATAAAGGAAGCACAGGTGACTGCACTCTAGGAGAACATTCAGTTCCTGATGGCTCATTCAGAGTCTTCTCTGAGATTCCACTGCCACTTCTACCTGGGCAAGTCTAATGGTACGGCCATGTAGCTTATAGCCATCTTGCCTGACTAGTGCCACAGTGCCAGGCTGCACCCCAACACCAGCAGGCACGTGACAGATGAGTTCGTGCTCATGAGGGTCGTATTTGTCTCCTACGGGTGTCATCTTCTCCAGGCCGTGCTTGGCAAACACACTTTTCAGCTTGGCTTCTAAAAGTGACAGACCTCGGAAGATCTTTTCCAGTGTGAGCTTCTGGTCCCCAGGCTCTGCTTCTTCAGAAATGCACTCTGTAGTCTTCTCTAAAATGTCTGCTACTTCCACCAAGTCCTTACAGAAACTCTGGATTCCTACAGAAATCAGACACTTTTATTGTTTGTGAAGAAAGTACCCTGCTCTTAAGGGTGAAGTATGGGGAAGGCTCAGGCAGGTGGCTAATACAGTGGTAATCCAGGAAGTGTGATTATCATCGATTATCAACCCAGTGTTACTCCTAGCAACCACATCTACTTAGAAATCTACTTGGAAAAGGGGAAGAGGGTTAAGAACTTGTAGTTCTATATATAGTAGGCACAGACACTTGTCCTTCAAATACTTGATCATTTTTATGTGCTTTTTGTATTCTTGTTGTCATCTACCTTTGTGCTGAGTTACCCATATTTTGAAAACTTTTGCCTGTTTTAGCTGTGCTGAGGAGGATTCTCAATGGGCAGCTGGCAAGACAGTTCACATGGGAGGGTACCTGCTTTGTCATGTGTGTGATCCAGGTTCAAATTCAGCACTGGGCAGAATTTCTGGTGCTGTGCTGCCTCTTCTTCTAGCTCACCATCTCTGTCCCTTTTTCTTTCTTCTTCTTCTTCTTTTTTTTTTTGCCTCTAGGGTTATTGCTGGGGCTCAGTGCCTGCACCACGAATCTACTGCTCCTGGAGGCTATTTCCCCCTCCCTTTTTTGCCCTGGTCATTTTTTAAAAAAAAATTGTTGCTGTGGTTATTATTATTGTTGCTATTGATGTTGCTGTTGGGTAGGACAGAGAGAAACTGAAAGAGGAGGGGAAGACAGAGAGGGAGAGAAAGATAAGACACCTGCAGACCTGCTTCACCACTTATGAAGCGACTCCCCGCTGCAGGTGGGGAGCCAGGGGCTCGAACCGGGATCCTTACACTGGTTCTTGCACTTTTGCACCATGTGCACTTAACCCGCTGGGTGGTTTGTGCCATATGTGTTTAACCCACTGCGCTACCGCCCGACCCTACCTCTTTCTTTTTATCTGAAAAAGCTGATACAGAGCAGTGAAGCCCCAGCAGTGACAAAAACAAACAAAAATCTCAAGTGTGTGTGTGTGTGTGTGTGTGTGTGTGTCAAGTGACATAATGATTTATAAAGTTTACAAGACAGCTAAGGAAGAGTAAAATGTTTTTTTCTTGGGGTCAGGAGACAGCTCACCTGGTAGGGTCTGATACTTTGCTATGTGTGAGGACTTGGGTTCAAGTCTCCAGCTACCACATAGGAGCACCCATGCAAAGGGGAAGCTTTGCAAGTAGTAAAGCAGTGCTGTGGATAAGTGTGCTCTTATCCTTTTCTTATCTCTCACCTGCTCTTGAAAAAAAGTCTGCTAGAAGCAGGACAGTCATGTAGGTAAAAAGCCCCAGAGGGGAGTGGAGAGCACTTTTTCTTAAGGGCTGGTAAAAGAGGAATAGGAAAGTAAAATATCCATAAGTAATGTGCACTTCCAAATTTATAGTATGAAGAACTAACTACACATACTTGCCAGAGATGGGTAACAAGACTTATCTAATAATTTTTAGAATCACATGAACTGTTAAAGGCAAAAGCTGTTGGGAAGGACATGATTGACAGGTAAGGACTCTTATCTTTAATTTCCGTGTGCTAGAAGTAAAGTTTCTTGAGTAAAACAAGTATAATGGGATCTGGATTAGTCAAGTAGCATGCATAATGAGTTTGAAGTGCTGGAAGCATGACAGATGGATGAGGAGGGAAGCCACCAGAAGAAACAGGAGAGTCAAATGAAGTAACCTGGGCATAACACAGCTTGGACTGGATGGGAGAGTGAAACCAGGAAGTGTTTCCAGAGAAAGAGATTTGGTGTGATCAAAGTTCTAAAAGAAAAAAGGTGGGAGATAACTAGCTCACCCAGTAGAATTTGCACCTTACTATGTGGGCTTGAGCCCCAGCACTACAGGGAGCACCACAGCACCAGGAGAACTCCATGGCAATCCTATGCTATGCTATGTTGTCACTTTTTTCATTTGCTCACTCTATCTATAAATAAAGACTGAAAAAGTTGGCCCTGTCTTTGTATTAAAAAAAAAAAATCCACAAGGTAACTCCCACCTCCACATAAAGGGTGTCAGTCTTAAATGTTAGTGGTGGTTAAACAAATAATTGAAAAAAGCAAAAGAGATTGACTAGAGGTCTTAAAAATATGACAGTAATATTAGAATTCCACTCTAGAGAAAATAATGTCTGATAATGATCAGGGACATCAAAGGCATCCTGTAGCCACCAAAGGAAGATACAATTTTCTAATGTAATTGTGAAAGCTGTAAGCTTCTGCTGGGCTGAGTTGTACAGGCCATCTGGCTCCTACTTGGGAAAATTAATAGAAGCAGAGGTTGTGTTGTCTGGATGGTGAGGGATTCAGTCTTACTATTCTTTTTGTTTTGTTTAGATATAGACAGGCAAAGAGTGTGTCAAGAGTGGATGAAACCACAGCACCAAAGCTTCCATCAATGTGGTGGGGGCTAGGCTTGAACCTGGATTGCAGACATGGCAAAGTAGCATACCGCTCAATTGGGCTATTTCACCAGCTCTCTCATTCTCTTCTAATTATTACTTACTCCAGTAGTTATCTGTTATTTTTTATAGGGGGAAAAGATCTCCATGACTTGTATGAAAGAAGGTGGGTTATGAAGCCAAACCATTCCTGGTAGATAATCTTCATAAAAGATTTCTAATTGTATTCTCACTGAGTGATCTTCAATTTTGTTTTTTTCATTTTAAAATATTTCATTTATGTCTTGGGTAATGGCAGAGAAATTGTGAGGGGAGAGGGAGATAGGGAGAATGAGAGACACTTGGAGCACTGCTTCACCACTTGTGAAGCTTCCTCCCTGCAGGTAGGGATGGGGCTTGACACTGGGTCCTTATTCCTGGCAAGGTGTGCGCTCTACTGGGTGCAAAAAATGAACAAAAACAAAACAAAGCAAAACAAACACCTCTCTCAAAGAACTTCATGCAAGTGGTTACATGAAAAAAATTCCATGAATTTTTTATGATGAAATTCACAATTATATTTATGAACTAATAGGTGGCACACTTAACCTATAGGCTGTAGTTTGATAAATACTACTCTGACAGTCAGAAATTTGAGACTAAAATATGGATGAAGTATTAAGACTATGATCTGGAAATCAGTACCTAGCTGATACCCCACATCTAGAAAAATGATGGTTACACCACCGAATGATAAGCAGAAGCCTATGCTGAAGTACTGGGGTTGGACAGGACAGGAATGAAGTGTATCCTATATGCAAATAGCAGATAGAATCCAGTAAACAAGAAGTAGTATGACGTAGGGGAAAAACTAAACAGACAAACCAACAAACACACACAGGGGTCAGAAGACAATAGAGTCCTGCCACCAATTAAAATGTTTGGTTCAACTATAAAACGTGACTAGATGAAGGATCCTCAAACATTTTCATGCCATGTGTAGTGGCAGCATGGTACTCTGTACTAAACAAGGAGCACTGTAAGCAATCACAGACTTGCCTACAACCCTTGAAGCCCTGTTACTAAATTAACAATTTCAGAATATATATATATATATATATAAAATAAATAAATTGTGTCAATTATCTTTTATTTCTTTGCCTAACTAATTTCTAAAGACTTGGCTTTATTTTCTTGTGTTATTAATTTGAAGTCATCAACGCTCTAAAACATTAAAAAAGGGAATATATTTGGAACAAGACATGATATGTTAAGAGAAAACTTTCTGAATGACTTTGAAATAGACTCAAAAGATTACCCAATGAGTAACAATAGATGTGATGTCACCTGGCATAGTCTTCAGGGCTATCTGCTCCCATGTGGTCCACAGCCTTTGTCTCTGAGTAATTTAAAAGTAACTCAGTAACTTCAAAGTGTTGCACAACAACACTGCTAATACTACATATAATTTTCCTCCATAGTGGTGAAAACTTTCAGCTGGAAATGTGGCTATTACTACACAATGGACTTAGACAAATTTTACTTCTATAAAGCAATTTTCAACATTGTGATTATCTATGCTTTGACTCCTTCCCAGAACGTCTTAATAACTGCTTGTTCGAAGTTAGGAGCTATTTATATAAGCACTAGGCTTACTGTACATACCAGAAAAATAATGAAAGATTTGGTGACTATGAAGGCAAGTATTCCATAACTTTTTTTTTTATTAAGCATTAACAAAATTAATACCTTTAAGAATAACTTGTTGGAGGACGGGCGGTAGTGTAGCGGGTTAAGCACACATGGTGCGAAGTGTAAAGCCCAGCATAAGGATCCCAGTTTGAGCCCCCGGCTCCCCACCTGCAGTCACTTCACAGGCAGTGAAGCAGGTCTGCAAGTGTCTGTCTTTCTCTCTCCCTGTCTTCCCCTCCTCTCTCCATTTCTCTCTGTCCTACCCAACAATGATGACATCAATAACAACAACAACTACTACAACAATAAAACAAGGGCAACAAAAGGTGGGAAAAGAATAACTTGTCAATACTTAATAAAATAAAAAGCTAATACTGTCAATAATAAAATGATTTGACAATATTCTCAATAAACAGAATAAAGCTTGTGGTAGTGGTGGAAGGGGAGGGCTGGAATTGGTTAAGGACCAAGATAAGTTCTCACTATCTTAAGCCGGCAGAATGGTTAGCAAGTGGCCTTAAAATAAAAGGTCTTTTTTTTTTTTTTTTAATTTTGATTAACCTCCTTACCAAATATCTTGGCATCTTCTACACATCTTTGGGTTCTCCTTCTTATGTTTTCACTGTCAGCTACAGCTCTCTGGTATTTCACCTAAATGTAAAACAAAATCGAAGTAATGAGAAAAGAGTGTTTTTGCTGACAAATTTCACCTTTATCATAGGCTTAACCAAAAAGTAGGTTTGGGAATCTTAAATCAGCTGTTCCCACCTACCATTGCCCCCAGTCAAAGCAAAACTCTACTGTGTGTGTGTGTGTGTGTTTCAGTCAGACAGAGTTTCCTTCAGTGCAGTGGAAGCGATATTTAAACCTCTGCTGCACAATGGTAGAGTAAATAAATGAACTATTTTGCTAGCCCAGGACACTAGCAGCCTTGATAGGCTGTCATTGAATCTACTAGTTTGAACCCTTTTAACAGTATTGCTGAAGCTCTTTCTCTTGAAAAACACAAACAAACAGAAACCCTTGATATTTCTCATTTAGCCGACATTGGCACCTTCTGACTTTAGTTCAATAAATTGAACTCAAGGACAACCCAGAATTGAAAAGTTGTGCTGCTGAGCTGGAGCTAGTGCTCACCAGTAGATGTGTGTTATTTAAGCCTCTGCACCACATGGCAGAGTCTGCGTCACTGGAGGGACAAGCGCTGGTGTATCTGTCTCTGTTTGAATGAGAAGGTGGCCCTGGGATGGTGGCATCATGTCTGGAAAAGGTCCTAGCTGCTTCAGGGAGGGGAAATGTGTAATTTATCTTGAAGGCAGTTAAGTCATTTCACCATCTTAGTCCCTTTAGTTTTTTGCCTTCATTTTCATAATCCCTGATTCCTTTAATTGCTCTCATAAAACAAGTTTGCCAATTTTCTTGCCACCTTGGGTGGTCTTGCTTTAGGATCACTCTTACCTCTTTCCTTCAGCCCAGAACTGAGTACAGTATGCCAGAGGGCAATGACAAATGGCCTCTTTCATTCAACAGTTATATATTGAGTTGCTACTACATGACAGGTACTGCATCTCCTTTAAAGTCACCCAAAACATCATACATCTAAGCACCATAAGACAATATGGAACAAGAAATAGAGAAATCTCAGTAGCACCAGTAAGTCAGTATTAGTTTTAATTTCCTATAGATGGTTATTATTTTTTAGAATTTTTTTTCATTATTGGATAAAAACAGAGAAATTGAGAAGGGAGGAGGAGACTTAGAGGAAGAGAGATACCTGCAGCCTTGCTTCACCACTCATGAAGCTTTTCCCCTGCAGGTGGGGACCAGGGGCTTGAACCTAGGTCCTTGCACACTGTAATGTGAGCACTTAACCAGGTGTGTTATCATCTAGCCTCCTTACAGATTATTTCTGCCTAGAATACATAGTAAGAAAGAGATGAGGTGGGGGGTAAAGAGCCAATTACAGAAAATTTAATTTGAAAAATGAGCACTAAAAAAAAAAAAAAATCTACTCACCGTTAAATCCTGAACTTCCTTCTCCAGTTTAACAGCTTTGACCTTTAAGGCTCTTTCTGCAAGAGAAGGCCCAAGATCATCGGGAGGGTCCTCAGAAGTGCAGTCCTCACCAGTGGTTCTCTGGGTAGCAGTGCTGAAAGGATGCAGCCAGCCTCTAAAAGGAGGGAGAAGGTACACAATGAAAACATGGCACCACAGTTAGCTCATCATCGGAGACCGGAAAGTTTTTCTGATTGGCCCTCCAATCAAAGTGTTTTCATTTATACTAATATAATCACTTAGAAAGTTCTGGAGGGGGGGTTTACCATTCATGAGCAGTGAAACAGGTCTGCAGGTCTCACTCTTTCACCAGAGCACTGCTCAGTTTTGGCTTATGGTGGTGCGGGGGGATTGAACCTAAGGCTTCGGGCATGAAAATCTCTTTGCATAACCATTATGTTATCCATTCCCACTGTAGGTATCTCTCTTTCTTTCTCCGTAGCTACCTCCCTCTTAATTTCTCTCTGTCCTAACAAATTAAAATAGAGTGGAAAGAAAGAAAGAAATGGAAGGAAAAGGGGGCCAGGTGGTGGCACACCTGGTTAAGTGCTCACATCACAGTGTGCAAGAACCCAGGTTCAAGCCCCTGGTCCCCACCTGCAGGTGGAAAGCTTCACAAGAGGTGAGGCAGGGCTGCAGGTGTCTCTTTGTCTCCTTCATTCTCTATCTCTTCCTTCCCTCTCAATTTTTTTTAAATTAAAAAAAAAATTTATTTACTTATTATTAGATAGAGACAGAGAGAAATTGAAGGGATGGGGGAGATAGCTAGGGAGAGAGACAAGAGAGACACCTGCAGCCCTGCTTCACAACTTGTGAAGATTTCCCCCTCCAGGAAGGACAAGGGGCTCGAACCCGGGTCCTTGTGCACTGTAGTGTGAGTACTTAACCAGGTGAGCCACCACCTGCCCCCCCGTTTCTATCTCTATCCAATAATAAAAAAATAAATAATAGAAACATATTTTAACAACAAAAAATAAATAAATGGAAGGAAGAAAGAGTTTAGGAAGTACCAACTGTAACTGGAAAAGAAAATGAAAGTAAAACCCTGACACCAGTATCTGGTACTTAGTGCTTAAAAAATCAGGGCAGGGGAGTCGGGTGGTTGTGCACCAGGTTAAGGCAGACAAAGCGCAAGGACCAGAGTAAGGATTCCGGTTGGAGCCCCCGGCTCCCCACCTGCAGGGGAGTCGCTTCACCAGGGGTGAATCAGGTCTGCAGGTGTCTATTTTTCTCTCCGCCTCTGTCTTCCCCTCCTCTATTTCTCTCTGTCCTATCTAACGATGATGACATCAACAACAACAATAATAATAACTACAACAACAATAAAAAACAAGGGCAACAAAAGGGAAAATAAATAAATATAAAAAGAAAATCAGGGCAGGTGGTAGTGCAACTGGTTGAGTACACAATGTGCAAGGACCCAGCTTCAAGCCCTTTGTCCCCATCTGCAGGGGTAAACTTTGTGAGTGATGGAACAGTGCTGCAGGTGTCACTCTAACTCACCCTTCCCTCTTGAATTCTGGCAGTCTCTCTCCAATGAATAAAGATAACAAAAAAATGTTTATAAAAAGTAAAGAACAAGTCATTATTAGAAATGTATTAACAATTTGAGACCACTGTTAAAATTCAGTCTGATTACACATTCGAAGTCTCAAGTGCTTAGACTGAAGCAACTATACTCAGCCTAGCGGTTGTGTATTAAAAGGTTTGAGACATTCAATCAGTTTTCCCCCCTCATATTAATTAACTAGTGATTTATTGTGGTGACCCCAGCAGGAGTTTGGGACTATTAGCATACAAATGACGTCACCCTGAGGAGGTGCTTCAGAGAAGGGAATGTATAAAAGCAAGGGACTTGGAGCACATGATGCTCTTTTTGGCTGTTGTTGCTGCTGCTTCTGGTCAGAAGCTTCTTCTGGTCAGGTATCCGCCATGGCTGCTTCTCCTGGGAACTGAACATGCGTGACTCTGCTAGCCAGTAAACTTTTAGACCCCTCTACAGCCATGAGTAACTTTTACCAGAGCTGATAATTGTTTATCTTATGGGACTAAACTTTGATAACCATATTCAGACTTAACGTATGCTTAACCCTTGATAAGTGCTTATTTTGCCATTTACCTGTTTCACCCTAATAAACCTTGTATTGATTAAACCAGTTCCCAGCTCCCGTTGTGAATTCTTCTATATGTGCCACAAGCAGCCCCAACCCCCATACCTCCTTTTAAGTTAATTTACAACATTTATGAGACTACAATAGGAATGTACATCAACACCATTCCCACCACCAGACTGTGTCCATCAGTGTCGTCGCCCCCCCACGCCCCGCGCAAAGCTGAACATCTATTCTCACCCTCCACCCACACCAGACAACAACCTGGTTCTGGCTCAGGAAAAAACTAGTATAGTCATGGACCCTTTGGAATATACCTAAAATATGCCTACTAGCTATCTTCAAAACGGAGACCCCAAATCTTCATCTGCACTACTCCAGCCTTTAGGTTCATGTTTAGTCAACAACTTGTTTGGCTTTGTATGTTAACTCTCTTTTCTGCCACCAGGTTCCAGATGCTAGCATGATGCTGAACAGACTTCCCTGGACAGACGACCCCACCAATATGTCCTGGAGCCCCTCCCCACTAGTGAAAGAGAGAGGCAGGCTGGGAGTATGGATTGACTTGTCAATGCCCATATTCAGCAGGGAAGCGATTACAGAAGCCAGACCTTCCTCCTTCTGCACCCCATAATGACCCTGGGTCCATGCTCCCAGAGGGATAAAGAATAGGAAAGCTATTGGGGGAGGGGATGGGATACGGAGTTCTGGTGGTGGGAATTGTGTGGAGTTGTACCCCTATTATCCTATGGTTTAGTCAGTGTTTCCTTTTTACAAATAAAAATTAAAAAAAAAAAAAAAAGTAACCAAGACCCACAACTCCTGAACCTCACCCGTGAGTGATTCATATAAATGGCTGAGGTCTCTGGAGCTTCAGAGACTGCAGAGAGCAGGAGGAAGGGCCGAGTGGGGAGCCCAGGGGCACCGCCCTCCCTTGACTGACAAGCGAAGGGGCCGGGCTGAGAGTGACAGCGAGGCTGGGGGCCAAGCCCTGCGCACCTGCAGACGCCATAGCCGGGGGCGGGGGCCGGCACATCCCCGACTGAATAGAAGCGGGGTGGAGGTTTCCCAAGCATCTCCACCGCCCAGCTACGAGTCTTTTCATCTCCCACGGAAGACCCAGGGGGCGTGTCTGCCGCCTCAGTTTCCCCCTCTGTAAAATGGGACTGTGAGTGTTTTGTCGGGGCGGCCCTGAGGCTTGGTAGGTTCTCTCGCCGTGCAACCCACCCATAGGCGGCCTCAACGACTCGCTCGTCCCGCATCGTCGCCAGGTCCCCAAGTTTCGCTCTGCCCCGTTTACCTGCCCTCAGACGCGGCACTCGAGGCCAGGACGCATTGCACCCGCTGCCTGGCCGCCCACAAGGACCGCGCGGCCATGTTCCCGACCTAGGCTGACGGAGGTGGGGCGCACGCGCGCGCGCAATGGCTCCTAGGCGCGAGATAGGTCAGCTTGAAAAAACCACGCTTCCCGGCAGCCTTTGAGGGCGTTCCCCACTCGCAGCGGGTCCGAATGAGACCTTTCACTTCCGGTTGGCTGAGCGCGGCTTCCTCCTGACAGAACGCAGACTTCCGGTTCTAGCTTGGTTTGCCCGGAAGGTGTGGCCTTTACTCTCGTGACGTCAGCTGGGAGCTTGGCGCGCGGGTTCCTGGGCTGCCGGGCTGGGTCACAGCTGTCCCCCTGGTGGGACTGAGCAGGCGTTTTAAAAGCGAGCAAGAGCAAACTCAAGAGCAAGTCAGATTAGAATTGGTGTTTTAGAGTGAGGGGTGTGGTCCTGCGGGAGCCTGGGATGTTTTATGGCGGAGCGTGGAAGTTTTCCCAAATGAAATGGTATTTGAATTGAAAGCCTAAGGATGAGTAGATGAAAAGAGTTAAGTGGATCAGATAGTGGGAAACAATAGCATCCCTTACAACCCAGTGAAATGAGTAGAAGAGTGTAAGTACTAAGAGAGAGGGGGTACATAAGGCTAGGCTGGGCCGGATTGCACGAGATCAAAGCCTGATTCCCCTTGCTGCCATCAGTCTGACCCCCTGCCCCCTTTTCTTCACTGAACTAAAAGCTGTATTAGGGCAGGGGGGAAAGTATACATATACATACACATGTATATATATTGGGGAGGGGGGGGTCTGTCCACGTCTCATGAAAACTGCCCCTAGTGTAATTATTTAACATTTTTCTTGAATAAACTTCAGTTTTACCCTTATTGCAGTGGGAACATGCTACAAAGCTTTTCAATGTTTGAGAATGGGTTACTTTGTTGTACATATGCAGAAGTTCAGAAGATAAAGTGCTGGGGGCTGGGCAGTGGTGCACCCGGTGAATGGACATAGTACTAAGCACAAGGACCCATACAATGACCCGCAGAGTTCGAGCCTCTGCTCCCTACCTGCACTTCTTCACAAGTGGTGAAGCAGGTCTGCAGGTCTCTCTTTCTCCCTCTTCCATCTCTCTATCCTATTGAATAAAATGGAGGTGGGGGGAGGAAAAAAATGCCCACTAGGAGCAATGGATTCGTAGTGCTGGCACTGAACCCGAGATAAAGCTGGAGTCATTAAAGAAAAAAGTGTTGGATCAAACTATGCTGGAGAGGACTGTATTCTGACCTGGGAACTGTTGGAGGTCAGTTTAGGGGATTTGCCTCATAGAGAGGATCTGCCTTCACTAAAGTAGCTACTATTTTAGGTGTACCCAGCGCCCATAGCATTTCATTTCATTTCATTTCATTTCATTTCTTTCTTTTTTTGTTTGTTATCCTAGAGTATTAATGTCATGTGTGTGTTTGTCTTAGCTGTGATTTCTAACATCTGGTATACTAGGTGCACATAGTATGTGCTGAATAAGTAACCAATGAAGTTGGACGATAAAGCAGATTGGAAAAAATGAGTGAATTTTAGAGGGGTTTGGTATAAAAAGTAGACAGGATGTGAGGTGACTGGAGTTATGGTGCTTTGATTTGCTAGACTAATTACTTGGATAACCCATTAGGCCAAAAGAAATCTTTTTATTTTATTTTTTAAATAGACACAGAGAAACTGAGAGAGTAAAAGAGACCACAGCACCAAACCTTCCTTTTATGTGTTGAGGGCCAGGCTCAAACCTGGGTCATGCACATGGCAAAGTAGCACACTATCTAAGTGAGCTATTTTGTTAGCACCCAAAAGAAATCTTAAAAGATGGATGTATGTCTTCATATTTGGAATCTTTATATAAAATGGCTAACTTGTACTGTAGCTATCTGGATTGGAGTTTTTACTTGCTTGTGAGTCTTATTTGCTACTTACTTATGAATACCTTTGGCAGTCTTTTGCATCTTTACATCCTATCCAGTGTAAATGTATGGTGGTGGGATGAGACACAGAACTTTGGTGGTGAGTGGGATGTGGAAGTACACCCTTAGAATCTTATCAACTTTTGAACCATTATTAGATCACTAATAAAATTATATTACATAAAAAATGTAGCCAACACCTATGCTTATTTTTGACCTTAGAAGAAGAGCAAAATGGTTTAAGGAGAAATAATAACCCCTTTTTACATCCAAGGAAATTGAGATTCAGGGAGGTTGATGAACTTCTTCAGGATCCCTGATGATACAGTGACACGTGAATGCTGACAGTTCAAACATTTGGCAGTGTTAAAAATAGGGAGCTTCATGTCAGCCTCAGGCTCATGAGCCTGCACTTTGAAAAAACTACCAGTCAAGGCATTTGAACTGGCACTCATATCTTAGCCATTTGGTCTGTGCATCTTATAGCTGTCCAACTTACACCAAATGTGCTTTATACTAGCATTCATTTATTCATGTGTTTATGGAGTGCTAGTATGCTATATGCTATAGTGCAAAGGAGGGAGAGGAATGATGAACTTAGAGGAAGGGCTCTAGGGTCAGCATTCTTGCATCTGCATGCTGTCTTCACTTCCTGTGAACTTCCAAGTTACTTAATCTCTCTGGGCTCCCATTTCCTGAACTGTGAAAGCTGAAATAGTAGAACTAATATCATAGAGTTTTAGGGAAGACTACATAGAAGAATGATTAGTTAGCATCAAGATTGTTTATATAATTAAAAGGGGAAAAATGTGGAAGGACTGAGGAAGCTCACCAGGTAGGGCATGTGCTTTGGCATGTGTACAGCCCACGTTCAAGCCCTGGTACCTTATGGGAGTCTTATGACACTGGAGGAAACTCCTTCCTCTTCCTCTCTCTCTAAATAAAGAGATATCCTGGGGAGTGGTAAAATCATGCATATGAAAGGCCCTGGTTCTACAAAACAAATAAACAACAACAACAACAAGCCAACAACAAAAGCTAGATCTCCTTGCTCAAAAAATTAGGAGGAAAATAGCAAAGCTTTAATCCAGGCACATGACTCTACTTAGTATAGGTCGCATGACTTTGAATCCAGTCCTGACTAACACAGTACCTGATGCACAGAGAATGTCCAATGAATGTTACCTAGGCTTCTGCCTATCACAGATCACAGTCCAAGATTTGTGGATGGGAAATGGCATTTAACTCCAAAATAGCTCTGGTTTGTGCTGGAGATCAACAATATGGGACCTTGGAGCCTCAACCATGAAAGTCTTTTGCATAATCATTATACTATCTCTTTAGTCCGAGTCCCCATTAAAAAAAAAATTTCAAATTGTGTGAGTCCTTTTGTCACTGAAGACACTTGGTGGAATCCAGATGAAAACTGTCAGGAAAAAGAAAAAAAATTAACAACAGAAAACTGTCAGTTATGAATTGGTTGTCTATTGGTTTTTGATGACTAATTGCCATGTAGATGACATTTCTTCCATGGAAAGAATGTAGAGTTTTTAGCCAGACACTTATCTAATAGTTAATACAATCAACTGTTGATTGAGCATTTCCTGTTTCTCAGAAACTAGAAATTGCTTCCCATGCATTATGTCATTGAATTCCCCCCACCAGTCTTGGAGGAATATACGGTTGTTACTCTGGTTTCATAGGCCAGAATAAAAACAACAACAACAACAACAACAAAACAGTGAGGTCAAATGACTATCAGACTTTCACAGCTGGTAAGCAGGAAAAGCTACTGAGAGCCAGCCCTATCCGAAGCCAGTGGTCCTAAATTCTAAACCTTAGGCTCTACTTTCATTTTAGCTATTTTCACTGCTATGGTCTTCAACTACCTCAGAAGGTAGTATACTTTGAGTGAGGTTAAAATATGTAACCTTATGTAAGGGAAGTATGTAGAGTCATTAGCAAAGTGTCCAGAGACTATTCTGGCATTTCTTTTTCCCTTGAGCTGACCTCTGAACTCTTACAGTTAAGTGGCTTTATCTTTACTGGCAGGAAATGTGCTGAAGAGCTAGAAAATGCTGAGAAAGTAGTGAGTGGCTCAATATGGAGATTGTCCATGACTTTAAGTCTTGGCTGCTTCATAAAAATATCAATTTTTTTTTAAATGCCTAACACCTATGTGGCAGAAATGAGTCACATGGCTTACTTCCTAGCAGATGTGGAATGGCAGACTGGTGGGCCTCCAAGTACAAGATGATGGTGACATAAAAGAGTGTCACTTAGACTGCTCACTATAGCTTCTGAATCCTGAGCATCATATCAAATAGGCTTGGCTGGGGCTGGATGGAGGTTCACCCCAGCAGAGTGCAATATTATTGTTCATAAGGACCCAGGATCAAGCCCTTAGTCCCCAGCTACAGGAGGGGAGTTTTATGAGCAGTGGAGTAGTGCAGCAACTGTTACTCCTTATCTCTGCTTCTTCGTATTTCTTTTTTCTTTCTTTTTTAAAAAAGTTAATTTTATTTATTTGTTCCCTTTTGTTGCCCTTGTTGTTTTATTGCTGTAGTTATTGTTGTTATTATTGATGTTATTGTTGTTGGATAGGATAGAAATGGAGAGAGGAGGGGAAGACAGAGAAGGGAGAGAAAGATAGACACCTGCAGACCTGCTTCACTGCCTGTCAAGTGATTTCCTTACAGTTGGGGAGCCAGGTCTCGAACCAGGATTCTTACACCGGTCCTTGCGCTTTGCCCTGCCTGCGCTTAACCTGGCAGCGCTGCCGCCCGACTCCCCACTTCTTCTTATTTCTTTCTATCTCTCATCTTCTATCAAAAAGAAAGAAAGAAAATGGCTGTCGGGCATAGTATAAGTACTGAGTTTCAGTGATAACCCTGGTAGCAAACAAACAAAAAAGGCTTAACTGACAGTAAACAACCCACCCTGAAATGCCCGTGACACCCTGTGGACATTAAAAACCTATGTTCCTGTTACTATGAACTTAATATACTCAGATGAAGAACCCCTCCTTGTCTGCTACAAAATAAGATCTCTGGTTTGAAAGTACTCATCTCTGGGATTCTAGCAGCTGTATCTGCCCAGTTCTAAACACACACGAGGAGTGACTGTAGAATGTGCATATTCTGTATAACTTTAGTTCACCTTGATGTAATCAGGGATCTGATGATTCTATTGACTTTTTTTTTTCAGCCCAGAAATTTTTTTGTCTTGCCCCAGAGTTTGTCAGTAATGTTCACCATGAATCTAACTGGCACAGTGTGGTCAGATGATCAAGTCTTATCTCTCTCTGCTGCTCTGCCGGTACTTGAGCAATGCCTTGCTTTCCGTGTAGACCAGGAATGGGGTGCCGAGAATGGGATGGAATGAATTGGCCACATGTGTCCTCATTGCTTCTGAAGGGAATGCAAAGACATTTGACAAAAAAAAAAAAAAAACCTTTACAACTGTGAAATTTCATCTCCCTCCACCCCCATTTTCTACCCTTTGTAAAGTTTTTAGGATGATCTCAGTTCCCCTCTTCCCTTCTATTTCTTTCCTCCCTGTATCCCCTATAACCATGCAGACAATAAAGGCTGGTCTTTTGGGTGTCCCAGAATGTGAGGGCTATTTCCAGTCTTCTTGTGTCTCCTTGTGAAAACGCATTTCCTCCTAGGATGGACAAGTTGATATTTCTTGTGGATCAAGTCCTCATTCCCTTTCTAGGTCTTCTTCATTTCCCATTCCTGAAGTACAAACAGATGAGACAAATCAGCGTGTGGACTAGTCACATAGGGTGGAATATTTCACTGTACTTGCTGTTTGATATAAAGGTCTCCACTGGCCAGATTAGGGTCCCAGCCCAATAAAATATTTAGGAGTAAACCTAACCAAAGAAGTGAAAGACTTGTATACTGAAAATTATGAGTCACTACTCAAGGAAATTGAAAAAGCCACAAAGAAGTGGAAAGATATTCCATGTTCATGGGTTGGTAGAATTAACATCATCAAAATGAATATACTACCCAGAGCCATCTACAAATTTAATGCTATCCCCATCAAGATCCCAAGCACATTTTTAGGAGAACAGAACAAATGCTACAAATGTTTATCTGGAACCAGAAAAGACCTAGAATTGCCAAAACAATCTTGAGAAAAAAGAACAGAACCGGAGGCATCACACTCCCAGATCTCAAATTGTATTATAGGGCCATTGTCATCAAAACTGCTTGGTACTGGAACATGAATAGACACACTGACCAGTGGAATAGAACTGAGAGCCCAGAAGTGATCTCCCACACCTATGGACATCTAATCTTTGACAAAAGGGCCCAGACTATTAAATGGGGAAAGCAGAGTCTCTTCAACAAATGGTGTAGGAAACAATGGGTTGAAACATGCAGAAGAATGAAACTGAACCACTGTATTTCATCAAATACAAAAGTCAATTCCAAGTGGATCAAGGACTTGGATGTTAGACCAGAAACTATCAGAAACTTAGAGGAAAATATTGGCAGAACTCTTTTCTGCATAAATTTTAAAGACATCTTCAATGAAATGAATCCAATTACAAAGAAGACTAAGGCAAGTATAAACCTATGGGACTACATCAAATTAAAAAGCTTCTTCACAGCAAAAGAAACCACTACCCAAACCAAGAGACCCCTCACAGAATGGGAGAAGATCTTTACATGCCATACATCAGACAAGAGTTTAATAACCAACATATATAAAGAGCTTGCCAAACTCAACAACAAGACAACAAATAACCCCATCCAAAAGTGGGGGGAGGACATGGACAGAATATTCACCACAGAAGAGATCCAAAAGGCTGAGAAACACATGAAAAAATGCTCCAAGTCTCTGATTATCAGAGAAATGCAAATAAAGACAACAATGAGATACCACTTCACTCCTGTGAGAATGTCATACATCAGAAAAGGGAACAGCAGCAAATGCTGGAGAGGGTGTGGGGTCAAAGGAACCCTCCTACACTGCTGGTGGTGGGAATGTAAATGGCTCTAACCTCTGTGGAGAACAGTCTGGAGAACTCTCAGAAGGCTAGAAATGGACCTACCCTATGACCCTGCAATTCCTCTCCTGGGGATATATCCTAAGGAACCCAAAATATCCATCCAAAAAGATCTGTGTACACATATGTTCTTGGAAGCACAATTTGTAATAGCCAAAACCTGGAAGCAACCCAGGTGTCCAACAACAGATGAGTGGATGAGCAAGTTGTGGTATATATATACACAATGGAATACTACTCAGCTATTAAAAACGGTAACTCCACTGTTTTCAGCCGATCTTGGATGGACCTTGAAAAAATCATGTTGAGTAAAATAAGTCAGAAACAGAAGGATGAATATGGGATGATCTCACTCTCAGGTCAAAGTTGAAAAACAAGATCGGAAAAGAAAACACAAGTAGAACCTGAAATGGAATTGGAGTATGGCACCAAAATAAAAGACTCTGGGTGGGTGGGTGGGGAGAATACAGGTCCAAGAAGGATTCAGAGGACCTAGTGGGGGTTGTATTGTTAAATGGGAAACTGGGGAAGGTTATGCATGTACAAACTATTGTACTTACTGTTGAATGTAAAACATTAATTCCCCAATAAAAAAGAGAGAGAGAGAGAGAGAGAGAGAGAGAGAGAGAGAGAAAGAAAGCCTTTTTGTATAGCCATTATTCTATCTCCCCTGCTCCAGAAGTCTCCCAACCATCATATCCTAGCTAGGTATTTCTTCTTTTGCAGGTCCATACTTTCTTGTCTGCAGTTCTGAAATCAAGAGAGTACTGAAATGGAGTCCTTTTTTTTGAAGTGTTTTGGTATAAACACATTTGATGGCAAACTCTACTTGAACTGATGTGAGGCTGCTTAGAATATATTTATCCCATGTACGTGACTACTCATGTGTCTTGCTGTATAATTATCAACATTTTTGTTCATAGTACTTCCTGAGAACTTGCTGGGATATTCCATTATATATAGTATATGCACCATATTTCCTTCTAAAATCCAAGATCTGAAACAAAGCTGGCCCCTAGAGTTTCAGATTTAGGCCTGGATTTGGACTTAGAAGAAGTAATTTTGTATCCCAGCTGTGGCCATGATGCCCTGAATGACCCTGGACAAGTTTTTTTTCCTCCTTGATAAATAGTTCCCTCATCTATGAGATGGAAGCTTTCCTCTCTCAAAATACACTTATATGCTCAGAAATCAGAGGCTGTTAAAACTGTATGTTAAAAAAAGTAAATAGTTTCTGAGGTCCAGCAAAATAGCTCACTTGGATAGTGCATTGCTTTGCGATATGCACAACACAGGTTCAACCCCCTCTCCCACCACTGCATTGGAGGACACTCTGATGTTGTAGCTTCTTTCACTCTGTCCTTGCCTCTCTGTCACTATGTAAAAAATTAAAAGAGAGAGAGTCTGAGAGAATTCTTCACTCAGAGCAGTGCGCTTCCCCCCCCTACACAAGCACTGAAAGAAACATCAGTACTGTGGTATCTTTTACACACACTCTCTTTGCCTCTCTGTCTATGTCTAAAATTAAAATATATATTAATAGGTTATAACTGAGAATTGAGGATCTTCTCTTCTTGAGCAGAGTTTATGAGTTTCAGTGCATGGCTGTATTGGCAGTTCTCCACCCATCTCACTGGTGAGGTTGCCAGATGTTTGAATTCTCATCAGCTGTGTTCTTGCTGTACCTTGGCTTTCTGCAGCACTCTTCCTTGGTTGGAGGTCACAATAGATGGGCTCCGCTTCCGAAGCTCAGAAACACAGTTGACAGGGAGAGGTTGCTCTGATGTGTTTCCCTGGGGCTTAGTGGCAGTTTCCTATTGATGACAAAAAATAGTTGTATAGGTGAGATCTAGACCCATCTACCAACAATTGACCTGGTCTCCAAAGAATGCAAACAGAAGACATTGTCATAGTCAAACATGGTGAGGGTGGAACCCACTTCAAGACATTAGAATAAATGTCATGATGATTCAGTTTTGTTGTTGTCATCTTGAGGGCTGCACTGCTCCAGGATGATTTGCTTAGGTAGAAAGACAGAGACAGAGACAGAGAGAAAGACACCACATCAACACTGCACTTCCTTCAGTGCAGTGGGGGCGTAGGCTCAAATTTGGGTTGGGCCCATGACAAAGCAAGTGCACTATCCAAGTAAGGCTATCTTACTGGTCTGATGATTAAAATTATTGAGCTCAAGGCAGGGGAGATAGCATTAATGGTTATATAGAAAGACTTTCATGCCTGAAGCTCAAAAGACCCAGGTTCAATCCCCTGCACCACCACAAGACAGAGCTGAGCAGTGTTCTGCTCTCTCTTCACCTATCTCATGAAAATAAATAAAAGTAAAAGTAAAATAAAGTTATGGAACTCTTATTACGTATTCTGATTAGTTCACTTAGCCTTTTCAAGTATATGCTATTGTTAGAAAGAAAAATGGGGTAGTTGTGGGGTGGGGGAGGTTAAGCTTATCTGGTAGAGTACAGGACTTGTTTATATACCCGAAATTCCTGGGTGGTCCCCAGCACTACATCTGGAGTGTGCCCTGGTTTCTTGCTCTTTCTTTCATGTGAAACTGTTTACTTTATATGAAATAAGTAAAAATAAAAATTGAGGAAAAAAATTCAAGGGGTCAGGCAGTGGTGTACATCTGGTTAAGTGTTCACATTACAGTGTCCAGGGACCTAGGATCTAGCTCTTGGCCCCCACCTACAGGGGGAAAGCTTCACAAGTGGTGAAGCAGTGCTGCAGGTGTCTCTCTCCTTCTCTATGTCCTCCTCCCCTCTCAAAAATAAATAAATAAGTAAAAATTAAGATAAAGAAAAAAAAATCAGGGTCCCTGCTAAGATTTTGATTTGGTGGGGGGGGGGCTGGGCAGTGGTGCAACAGGTTAAGCACAGATAGTACAGAGTGCAAGGAACCACACAAGGATCCTGGTTCAAGCCCCCTGGCTGCCCACCTGCAAAAGGGGGTCTGCTTCACAAGTGGTGAAGCAGGTCTGCAGGTGTCTATCTTTCTCTTCCCCATCTTCCCTTTTCAATTTCTCCCTATCCTATCAAATAAAATGGAAAAAGTGGCCTCCAGGAACAATGGATTCGAGCCCCAATGATAACTCTGGAGGCAAAAAAAAAAAAAAAGATTTTGCTCTGGTAGTTCTGGAGTAGGGCCCAGGCAACTACATTTAAAAATGAAGAAGAAATAAAGAAAATTAGAAGGTCAAGGTTACACAGCTAGTGAGTGGTAGCACTGGAATTCAACTCCCACAGTTCTGCCTTTTAACTTCTTTCCTGTGTGTAGGAGTGACTTCACAGTTTTCATAGGTATGTGATCAATGGTAACCCTTTTCCAGGAATGAAGTCAATGAGTGTTGTAATTATTACTGAAACACATGTACTCACGAAACCACAATTATTGATCTTGCTAGAACACAAAGGAGTACATGGCATGTGTCTGTAGCATCAATATTCTTACACGAACTGATTGCTATTTCCATATGAAAATAAGAGTTTCTTTTAGTGAAGTATAAGAAATCCTCTGCAAGGACAGTGAGTGTGATCTTCCCTCAGACTGGAGATCTGGCCACCATCTCCAGTGCCAAGACCCCTTGTGTACAAGTTACACTTCATACGTTTATGTATTAATCTCATAGGCAGACCTGCTACTTCAAACTCAAATAATCTCAGGGGGGTTGATGTATTTACTGCACAGTTGAATACTTTTCTTCTTATTTAAATTCAGTATTTAAAAATACTTATATGTGTATTTATTTATTTGGTTGGATTTGATAGGACAGAGAGAAGTTGGAAGAGGGAGAGGAGGAAGAGGAGGTAGAGACAGAGAAAGAAAGAGAGACACCTGCAGCACAGCTTCATCGCTTGTGAAGCTCTCTCCTTCAAGTAAAGACTGGGACATGGATCCTTGTGCATGGCAATGGTGTGCACTTAGCTGGATGTGTGATTCCCCCAGCTCTACAGTTGAACATTTCTGTATGTCTGTTCATTTTCTATAGGGCCCTGACCCATTGTTGCCTTTTCTAGATAAATGCTTAGTACTTGACTGAATGCAGTTCCTTAAGTGTGACCTAAGACCAATTAAGTCTGTAGAGAATTTAGAGAATACTTCTCTAGCTCTGAAAGGATCCAAAATGGGAGGAAAAGTCCTCTGCAATGTGGACATGAGCATCGGAGCCTGCTGGTAGGAGGAAGCAGCTGAGAGGAGTGAATCACTCTAGCTCCTCCACTAGCCTTCTGTGACTCTGGGTGAGAAGCTGATTTGTTCTTGACCCTTATAATCTATAAATTGGGTTGAGGAGTATCCTCATATGGGTGGGAATATCCCTGGGTGTGGACTAACCAGTAGTGTGACCTCACACAGTAGTTCCCAGTGACAACTCACACTTATCAGACCAGTTCCCATCACCTCTGAGTCTCCATTTCCTAGTCTGAAAGCAGATATAGCATTCATTCATGCACTCTCAGCATTCCTAGAATTTTTAAGGCTGAAGGACTAAGGCTATAACAACAAAAACAACAACAACAACACCAACAACAATGTTGGTATGCATGAGACCCCTTCTGTTTCATTTGGTTTAAATCCCCCCTGCTTAACACTATTCTATTTACATAACCACTTCATTCTATTTACATAACCACTGTTAACAAGTTCCACCCTCCCTCCAGGGCATTTGTGGTTCAGTGATAGGATTCTCGCCTAATCTGCCCCCTCTTTGTCACACTCTGATTTTCACCAGTCACTTTTCTCTCCACCCTCTCTATGTCACATCCTGTTTCCACCTTACTTGGCAAGTCTATATAAAGACAGCATTGTGAGTTTTACTGTACTGTACCTTGAGTTTAGCTTAGCTCGTCTTAGATTGTGCTGCGTCCTGCATGAATAAAGAGATACTGCCTACAGCTCAACCATTAGTCCCTGGTCGTCTGTTACCCACCCGTGCCCATGAAGCCAGCCCGGCGAAAACAACACAACAACACCATAGTCCTCCTCTGAATAAAAATACAATCTAGTGGGGGAGACAGACATTAGATGAGTGAGAACACACATACACAAACAATATGTACATATAAACCGTGATTTAGTACTACAAGGAAGAACAACAGATGGGACTGTTGGCAATAGACCAGAAGTTCCCAAACGGGCTGATTTTGCCCTTCCAGGGGACATTTGACAGTTTCTGGAAATATGTTTGGTTGTCATGACTGAATGTGGAGCGACTTTGCCTCAGGGATGGCAGGGAGTGGGTAGACAGAGGCTAGGAATGCCATTAACATCCTATGACAACAGTTTTTCAAGTACCAGTCATGTTGAGATTGAGACACTGATATACATGGAGGCAAGCAGAGTTGAGTGGGCTGTCCCCTTCAAGGTAAGGGTACTTACTACCTTGCACAGTAGCAGGGAGCACTAGATGCAAAGCCATGAGGACAAAGCCTGGTACATGGTGGAGGACAGATGTCACAGTAGTTAAAACAGTGCCCAGAGTTTCATGGGTTTAGAATCCAGTCTCCCCTTCAGCTGAGTGACCTTGAGCAAACAAACCATTCAACGTCATATCTGTCAAATGGGTTGATAGACATAATGTTGCCTCTTGGGACCTGCTGTGAAAACTGAGATGATGCTGTGCTGGGCCATGGTGATTGACTGGTAGGAGTGTGATATTCTGATTCAATATACAGTAGTTATAACTACCATCAGTAATCCCCAAGCCATGTCTAAGACCAACTTTAGGATAAAAACCAAATGGGGCTCCTGTGGAGAGAATGCAAGCCAGAAAAGTTGCTCCAAGAGCGCCCCTTCCTAGCCTAGGCACTGGTGGGCCCGTCCTCTCCCCACTGTGGGCCTCATCTGAAGACCAGCATACGTCCTACCTCCAAAGATGACCCTGGTCATCTGGATAGCAGGTGAGATGTGAAGGGCTAAAGGTGCATGGCCACTGGTGCCAGAGGGATGGACTCACCCCACTCTTGCTCTTGCTGCTAACAGAGAGCCCCAGGGCTGGGCCCCCTGCCAGGGACTGCTGTAAGCGCTCCTTCACTGCCACCAGCCGCAGCTCCAGGTCGATCCGGCGCTCCTCCTTTGCCCGGCACTGTGCTTCTAAGGTGGCCATGGTCTCCTCCAGATCCTTTGATTTTGTTCCTGTGTCCAGAGACATACAGGAGAGACAACTGAGCCTGGCCTGATGCATTAGGAGTCCGGGAGTGTCTCTGGTCTAGATGGTCCCCTCCTGGAGAACCTTTTTGTCCCTAAATCCAGAAGAGATGGACTTAGGCCTTAAGGTTCCAACTCCAGGATGGCTGTTTGTTTGTTTGTTTATTTATTTTTTATTGTCATCATGGTTATTGCTGGGCCTCAGTGCCAGCACTTGGAATCTACCCACTTGCAGTGGTTATTTTTCCTTTTATTTAATTAATTTATTTTTAGATAAGACAGATGGAAATTGAGAAGGGATGGGAAGATAGAAAGGGAGACACAGTGGCCTGGGAGGTGGCACAGTGGATAAAGCACTTGACTCTCAAGCGTGAGGTTCTGAGTTCAAGCCCCAGCAGCACATGTACCAGAGTGATGTCTGGTTCTTTTTCTCTCTCTTCCTATCTTTCTCATCAATCAATCAATAAAATATTAAAAAAAAAAAAAGAAAAAGAAAGGGAGACACAAAGAGAAACCTGCAGACATGCTTCACCACTTGTGAAGCTCCCCCCATGCTGCAGGGAGGGATTGGGGGATTAGACCCAGGTTCTTGCACATGGTAACGTGTACACTCAACTGGGCGCACTTATGCTCGGTTCCTGGTTGTGTGGTTTTTATCTTACCTTTGTCCCAATCTGGCTACAGAACCCTGGTTCTCCACTAGGGATCATCTTTCGTCTCCCAGACCTTATAGTTTTGGGTGAAGCTACTCTCACTTCTAGTGAGGTAGGTGTATAATCTAGATCAGACCCATAATCATATCCATTTTCTGGCCATAGAGATTTAAGGACAAGACTTCCTCTCCCTCCAGCATGTGCAAAGAGAGGCTGAGGGGGCTGGGCAGTGGCACAGCAGGGTAACTGCATATAGCATGACACACAAGCACTTGTGCAAGGATCCTGGTTCCAGCCCCCGGTTCCTCACCTGCAGGAGGGATCGCTTCACAAGTGGTGAAGCAGGTCTGCAGGTTGTCTGTCTCTCTCCCTCTATATCTTCCCCTCCTCTCTCAATTTCTGTCTTTTTTTTTTAATTTTTTTTTTTTTTTTAACCATAGCACTGTTCAGCTCTGCCTTATGGTGGTGTGGGGGACAGAACCTGGGACTTTGGAGCCTCAGGCATGAGAGTCTGTTTGCATAACCATTATGCTATCTACCCTCCACCCAATTTCTCTCTGTCTTATAAAAAAAATTGGAAAAAAAATGGCCACAGGAGTAGTAGAATCATAGTGCAGGCACCATACCCTAGTGATAACCCTGGAGGCAAAAAAAAAATATATATATATAGAGAGATAGATAGATAGGTAGAGAAGCTGAATGAGCCAGACAGCAATTACAGACAGAATTTAAGGGGAACAGAAAAGAATGGGAATATAAAAGTTTCGAACCCAGCAGGACCTGAACTTTTGAAGAAATCTCTGCAAAGTGCCCCTTAGTCTCAGGACATGAATCTAGGTCTCATATTATCAAGTGTTTGGCACTGGCCATGAAGGAATGAACTCATTTTAAGTGCAGAATAAAACAGCTGGAATTTTATTCTTTTAAAAAATCTTTTTTTAATCTTTATTTATTGGATAGAGACAGCCAGAAATCAAGAGGGAAGGGGGTGATAGAGAGGGAGAGAGATAGAGAGACACCTCTAGCACTGCTTCACCACTCACAAAGCTTTCCCCCTGCAGGTGGGGACCGGGGGCTCGAACCTGGGTCCTTGCGCATTGTAATACATGGGCTCAAACAAGTGTGCCACCACCTAGCCCTGGAATTTTTTTAATTTGAAGGCACACTCTGTCTTTCACATCTCAACAATTCTAAAACCAGATAACATTTTACATTAAGTATATTCATTTTTAGAATGATTTTTTCATCCCCTCACCCAAAAGCAGTTATTAAATTGGTGACACTTTTATTTAGCTGGGGGAGGGTGATGATGATGAGGAGCAGAAGAATGAAGAAGAGTCAGAGGAGGAGGAGGAGAAGGAAGAGGAAGAGATGGCAAAGGAAAAGGATGGGGCAGAGGAGGGATAGAGGAGGAGGAGGAGGAGGAGGAAGAGGAAGTGGAGGAGGAGGAGGAGGAGAAAGGAGGAGAGGCATCTATCTACCTGTCTTAGGTAAGAAGCCTAGTGTCCTGAGTAAACACCTTTCGCTTACTGTTTCAGTTATCAAAGCTGAGTCCCATGGGGGCTCAGGCCCACACCCATGTAGGTACCTGCATTGCTCCGAATGGCTTCCTTCAGCTCCCTCTTCTCCTGCCGCAGTGCCATCAGCTCGGACCGAATGGTTTCTTTCTCCTTTTCCAGCTTTTCTTTCTCTACCAGGTACCTCCGGGCATCCTCCTCAGCTCGGTTCTTACCATACTTGTATTGATTGGCACCTGCAGTGATGTGAAGCAGAAGAAGGACCCTCAGTTCTCACCTCTGGGAAAGGTATTTGAGTGGTGCCACCTCTCTTTTAGCTTTAACTTCACTCTCTATGTAACGAGGATGTGTTTTTGTACTTTCTTCCCTGCCACCCCCTTAAGAGTATACGAGTATGTACAAGAGTGAGAGTGGAGAGGACAGATCACTACTCTGTCTTTTATGTGATGCTGAGAATCTAACCCAAGGCTTAGCTCATTCATAGCCACAATTTACCACTGAGCCACTTGCTTGGCCTCTGACATGAGAACATTTTAATTTATGCCTCTAGATACACTTTAGTGGCATTTTAGGGAAATAGGAACAAAAGGGAGTGGGCAGGAGAGCAAAGGAACTTGGAGCAAGTGTGTTGGAACCTGAACAACCAAAGTTTACGGTGATCTCTTCCTTTTACTGGTTGTGTGACATAAGGCAAAAGAGAATGGTGGTGTTTTATGTCTCCTTCCTTGAGGCCTTAATCTCCCCATTTGTAAGTGTGGAATTGATAACATCTACCTCTTAGCATGTGGCAGGGCTTAAATGAAACAATTTCTGAAAAGTACTTATCTTAAAGAAAAGTACAAAACACAGTATGGGAGAAAAATATCTGTACATCATACATCCAACGAGGGGTTAATATCCAAAAAGACATGAAGACCTCAGTGGGTGGTGGGTATAACAGCCTGTAACAACATAACTACTTGAAAAGTTAAGCTGTACACCTAAAACATGTAAAATTTTGTGTACTAGTATTACCTCAGTAAAAATAGAGGGGGTCGGGCGGTAGCAGCGGGTTAAGCGCACGTGGCGCAAAGTGTAAGGACTGGCGTAAGGATCCCGGTTGGAGCCCCCGGCTCCCCACCTGCAGGGGAGTCACTTCACAGGCGGTGAAGCAGGTCTGCAGGTGTCTATCTTTCTCTCCCCCTCTCTGCCTTCCCCTCCTCTCTCCATTTCTCTCTGTCCTATCTAACAACGACAACATCAATGACTACAAGAACAAAACAACAAGGGCAACAAAAGGGAATAAATAAATAAATCTAAAAAAATTAAATAAAAATGAAAACCTTTCCCTCCAGTATAATAGTGACGTCTGTACAGATCTGTGTGTCCAGCCCCCATGCCGTGCGATGGAAGGGCGCCCAGCTCCTGCAGCGGAGTCGCTTCACAGGCGGTGAAGCAGGTTTGCAGGTGTCTATCTTTCTCTCCCCCTCTCTGTCTTCCCCTCCTCTCTCGATTTCTCTCTGTCCTATCCAACAACGAACGACATCAACATCAACAACAACAACAATAACCACAAGGCTACAACAACAAGGTCAACAAAGGGGGGGGGGGAGTGGATTCATGGTGCAGGCACTGAGCCCCAGCAATAACCCTGGAGGCAAAAAAAAAAAAAGTTAAAAAAAAACCTTGGAAAAATCTAGAAAAAAAAACTTATAAAACTCCCAACAAAATTCCAAACAACCCAAAACCCAACTGAAGAACGGGCAGGAGATTTGAATGTCTTATTCTAAAGCAGACATCAGGCACATGAAAGATGCTTGTTACCTCTTTCTAGGGAAATGCAAATCCCAATCACCTAAGATATGACTTTACACCTGTAAGAACAGTTATGACCCCAAAAGACAAAAATACGTGTTGGAAAGGATGTAGAGAGAAGGGAACCCTTGTGCACTGTTTGTGGGAATATAAATATGTAGGAATGTAAATTGGTGTACCCATTCTGCAAAGCGATATGGAGGTTCCTCCAAAAAAAAAAAAATTAAAGGTAGAAATTCCCAGGGATGGACGTGGTGCACCCATTTGAGCACACATTACCATGTGCAAGGACCCAGGTTCAGTCCTGGTCCCCACCTGCAGGGGGAGCTTTGTGAGCAGAGAAGCAGTGTTGCAGGCCTGCCTCTTTCACTCTCTCTCTTAAATAGTTTTTAAAAATATTTTATTTGTTTTTATATTAGAGACAGAAATAAATTGAGAGGGGAGGGGATATAGAGAGGGGACGAGACAGACACCTCCAGATCTACCTCACTGCTAGTGAAGCTTTCCCCCTGCAGGTGGGGGACCAGGGGCTTGAACCCAGATCCTTGTGTGCTGTAATGTGTGCACTTAACCAGGTGCACAACACCTGGTTGGTGTCTCTTTCTCTCAATCCACCTTCTCTCTATATAATAAGTAATAAAATAATAAAAAAATAAATTCTGTGGGTGTCATGACAAAAGCCCAAAACCTTCCAGAAAAATCTGGGCTTTTGTAGTTACATGAAAAAGATAAGTTTCACATTCAAGTTGTTATAGCTCTTCCTAGTGTTACAGCTCTAGGGCAAGTCTGAGGCCAAGACCACAGGGAGATACTTTGTCTTACTCCAGAGGGATCTAGTGGACTCTTCCTGCCACACAAAACTGTCCACAGCCTTTGGAAAGCGCTTATATTCCCTTCCAACTGGGCATAGAATATGCTGATTGGTTACAGGGTGGGCTTGGAAAAGGTACATTTTGATTGGTTACAAGGTGCACCAATCAGGAGTGCTCAGGTACAAAGGTAATATGCGAACGGATTGGTCACATTGTGAATTATCAAGGTACATGTAAAATGAAGGATGAGGTGGATTGGTTACATTCCATGCCCAATCTGGGCCTCCAAGGTACAAGTGAATACAAAATGAAAGATACAATTTGGTTGGCTACAGTCCGTGAAACTAAAAGTTTCAACTTGATTGGTTACACTCCTAGTCGCCTAGGTTTGCTGAAATGCGGGCAAGGCAGATTTACCTGTCTGCCCATTGTGGAATTGAGGAAAATTTCATTTCAGAGTTACTACTGTGCCTTATGTTTAGTATGTGCCAATTCTTCATTCCTTTTTGTTGTTGAATAATATTTCAGGTGATCTTGGGGTGAAAGTTTTCATTGTTTCTGGTAAGAAGTCATCTGTTAATCTTACTGGGTCTTTTTTGTTTGTTTGTTTGTTTGAAAGAATTGACATTCTTTCCTGCTTTCATTTTTTCCCCCCTTGGGGCCAAGTGATGGCACACCTAGGAAAGTACATGTTACCATGAACAAGGACCCAGGTTCATATCCCCAGTCCCCACCTGTTGGGGGGGGGGGGAGAAGCTTCATGAGTGGTGAAACAGGGCCTCTCTAGTGAATTTTTCATCTGCTACTATACTTTTCAGCACCATGATTTTCATATTTTAAAATAATTTGTCTCTGTTGAAGTTCTCTATATGATAAGATATAAAAGATATGCACCTTCCTATCCTTCTTCGCACCCACCACTTATTATTAATATAGAGAGACAGAGATTGAGAGACAGGAAGAGAAAGACACCAACCATAGTACTGGGAAAAAAGCTTCCCTCCATGCAATGGGAGCTGAACTCAAACCCAGATCAAGTAGGTGGCAAAGTAGGCTTGCTCCCTTGTGAACTAGCTCCCCAACCCTTCTTTCTTTCTTTAAGGAAAGTTTCCTTTAGTTCTTTGAACATATTTACAATGGCTGCTTTGAAGTTCTCTTAACACTCCACATGAAGTTCTGCTCAAAACTTCTTTTGTTTTTCCCCTGTTGCATGGCTCACATATTCCCATTTCTGTGGAAGTTTCATATGTTTTATTGAAACTTGGACATTTTAAATAATTTACAGTAGCACCTCTGGATCCTGATCCTCCTCTTGGGAGTTACTGTTTTCACTTGCTATTTTGTTCAGGGATGTTGGGACTCTGACTGAAGTCCGCTTCCCTCTGAGTGTGGAACTTCTGGTATTGCTCCTCAGAGGGTGCAGCCTTGGGTTTACATGCACACTCATCCTGGAGTGACAGTGGTTTGAGTAGGACTTGCCCCCAGATTTCTCTGCTAAGTGGCCTACCTCTGTTGATGTCACACTCAGCGGTTGGACCCCTCTAATTGTTAGCTATTTGCTTTGCTGTTTTTGACAATGCCCTAGGCATTAATTGTTCCACAGTCCTAACCAATTAAAGGGAGTGGAGTGGAGCTCCACTGGGGCAGGGAGAAATAACATGATGATTATGCAAAAGACTTTTCATGGAATCAGCCACATAGCTCACTTGGAGGGAACATTGCTTTGCCCTAGGCTTGACCCAAATTTGAGCCCAGCCCCCACTGCATTGAAGGAAGCTTTGGTGTGTGAGCTATTTCACTGTCTCTTTGTCTCTGTCTCTTTTTTTGTTTAAGATATTTTAAAAATAATTTTTAACAAACATTTATTTATTTTCCCTTTTGTTATCCTTGTTTTATTGTTGTTGTTATTGCTGTCATTGTTGTTGGATAGGACAGAGAGAAATGGAGAGAGGAGGGGAAGACAGATGGGGAGAGAAAGACACCTGCAGACCTGCTTCACCACCTGTGAAGTGACTCCCCTGCAGGTGAGGAGCTGAGGGCTCAAACTGGGATCCTTACGCTTTGCACTACTTGTGCTTAACCCGCTGTGCTACTGTCCAACTCCCTCTGTCTCTTTGTCTAAAAAAAAAAAAGAAAAGGACTTTCATACCTGAAGCTCCAAGTCCTAGGTTCAGTCCCTAACACTACCATAAATCAGACCTGAGCAGTGCTTTGGTAAAACAACAACAGTAATAAAATAAAAACCTAGTTCCTTTGCAGTGAGAGGCATTCTCTTGACTTTTTCTGTTCTTTTATTTTATTTGCTAGAATAGAGAGAAATTGAGAGGGGAGGGAAATAGAGAGAAAGTGAGACTCCTGTAGCTTTGCTTCACAGCTCATGAAGTTTCCCTCTGGGGATTTGAACCCAGGTCCTTGTGTGTGGTAACCTGGGGCACTCTGTTTTCTTATGCATAGATGATTAGAGTAGAGATCCTTTCACACTGAGCCAGGGTTGTTTTGCTGATTAGTGGATCTGTGGAGCCACCATGTTCTCCAGAAACCCACTGGGCTCTCACATCCACTTGGCATTCCTGCTTTTGTCATTCCTTCTCACAAGAGGAAGGATGGATCCTTGAGTTGTTAGGATGTAGCAGAAATGATGGAACATGGTGTCCCAAAGCTAGGTCACATAAAGATTGTTACTACCTGCTGGGTAACAAGCCTCCTTCTCACAACCAACACACACTTGCCAGTGGGCCTTCCAGAATGGGATTAACTCGATTTCCTTTCTGGTGAAAAGATAGTTTACTTATTTATTAACATTAGAGGGAAGGAGAAAGAACAAGAACCAGGGCATCATTCTTGCACATGCAATGCTGGAGATTGAATTTAGGACCTCTAGCCACTGTGCCACCTCTAGACCACATTTTGGCTTTTTTTTTTTTTTTTTTGGTGGCGGTGGGGGGGGGGGCTAATGGTTTACAGTTAATAGTAAAATACAGTAGTTGGTACATATGTAACATTTCTCAGATTTCCACGTCATTCTTTTTTCTTTTTCAAAAAATTTATTTATTCCCTTTTGTTGCTCTTGTTGTTTTACTGTTGCAGTTATTATTGTCATCATTGTTGGATAGGACAGAGAGAAATGGAGAGGAGGGGAAGACAGAGGGGGAGAGAAAGATAAGACGCCTGCAGACCTGCTTCACTGCTTGTGAAGCGACTTCCCTGCAGGTAGGGAGCCAGGGGCTTGAACCGGGATCCTTACGCCGATCCTTGTGCTTGCGCCACCTGTGCTTAATCACTGTGCTACCGCCCAACTCCCGCAGATAACATTATTATTTTTTAATATTTATTTATTTCCTTTTTGTTGCCCTTGCTGTTTTTATTGTTGTTGTAGTTATTATTGTTGTTGATGTCGTCATTGTTAGATAAGACAGAGAGAAATGGAGAGAGGAGGGGAAGACAGAGAGGGGGAGAGAAAGCGGCTCCCTTGCAGGTGGGGAGCCAGCGTCTCCAACCGGGATCCTTAGCTGGCTCTTGTGCTTTTCGCCACTTGTGCCTAGATAACATTCTAACCCCTCATCTCGGTCCTTCTCTGCCATCATGTTCCAGGACCTGAAGACTCTCCACCCCCCCAACCCCAGAGTCTTTTACTTTGTTGCAATATACCAACTTGAGTCCAAGTTCTGCTTTGTATTTTCCCTTCTATACTTTTTTTTTTCAACTTCTATCAGTGGAATCTTCACAGTCTTAACCTAATTTTAGATGAATTACTAACATTCTAACCACAATCTTGCAATAGGTTCCTTACTAGAACTTTCTACTTAAGTGACTCTGAGACTCCTGACCCACAGAAACTGTGACATAAACTATGCTCATTTTTCCTTTTCCTTTTTTTTTTTTAATTATTAAACCATGGGCAACTCATGCGCTTGAATTATGTAGCAATAGGTAATTAATAAATGATCTTGAGTAAGTTCCTTCTCTTTAGTTTCTTTATACGAAACACACTGTTGGACTGTATCTTTGGGTTCAAACGGACATTTATTTATTTATTGGATAGAGACAGAAAGAAATTGAGAGGGTAGGGGGAGATAAAGAGGGAGAGAGGCCGAAAGACACCTGTAGTTCTGCTTTACTGTTCATTATGAAGACTCCTTCCCCTGCAGATGGGGACCAGGGGCTTGAATTTGAGTCCTTGTGCATTGTAATAGGTGCACTCAGCCAGGTGTTCCACCACCCAGGCCTCCCCCCCCCCCCCCCCGCCATGCCTTTTCAGGAGGCTGGTTTTGTAGTGTTGACTAACAGAGACCAGGGGGAAATTAAGTGGGCCTCCTGAGGCCAGTCAGAGTAACTATGATAGAGAGACAGTAAAAGGAGGCATGGATCCTGTGTGGGAATTGGCACAGAAAGAGACACGCAAGGTTGGCAAAATAAATCACTCGGATAGTATAAGATGTTTTGCCATGTGCATGAACCAGATTCAAACCTAGCCCCCACTATATTGAAGGAAGCTTCAGTGCTGTGGTCTCTCTTTCCCTCTCCCTCTCTGCCTCTATCTAAAAAAAAAAAGAAGAGACATGCATATTGGATTATATCAGCAGCCAGGATTACCTAAAAACAAGCCCAGCCACGAGATTTTAGAGATTACCTACCAGATCTCTTGCCGGTGCCAGGCAAGCCAGTTAGAAAGAGAGCCAATGGTACCAAACAACAAGACCAATTACAAGCTGTGAGGAGGTGGAATGAAGAAGGGCCCTAAGGCCCAAAACCTTGACTGCCCAGTCCCAGTCCCCTTGCCTTTTAGTGTAGTAAGCATCTTGGATCCAGTCTCCCCATCCCTCCTTCCCTGGGGGAGATGTGTTTGGTAATGTAATTTTCTTTCCCTATCCCTTTAAAATCATAAAAGTGTGTATTTAAATGTAAATTGCTCTCCTAAATAACCTTACTTTTAGTTCTTCCTTACTATGCTAATGGTTTCTGTGCCTACTGGCTATCCTTGTGTTTGGTTGAGTCTTTCCTAACAGAGGAAGAACCTGGAAATTCCCCCCAAGCAGTTGTAAGTTATCCAACAATAGCTGTACTTTCATACCTTTTACATACATACATAAACTTTGATTGGAAGGAAGGAAGGAAGGAAGGATCTGGTTTTTGTTATCTTATTTTGGACATTTTGTGACTTCTCTAATCTGACACATTTATTTCAGTTTAGTGTTCCATTTAATGGTATTTCTCTGAAATTGAGCCCTGCATTCCCAGTTCCCATGAACTGAAAGTATCAATGTAAGAAATGCAATTTTCAGAGGGGAAACTGAGACCTGGAAAGGGCCAGAGACCTTTCCAAAGAGACACAGACATTCTGAGAAGGGACAATCTATACAAATGAAATGGAGCTAGCATCATGGAAAGGTGTTTTGTTTTGCTTTGTTTTGTTGTTATTGTTTTTTCCCCCAAGTACATCTTCAAAAAGCAAAGAAGAGAACTTGACTTTGCTCAGATCCAGGGGGAAGAATGTCAAAGCAATGAGTAAGATGCTCTTGGCATGTGTAGTTCTAGAGGGAGCTGGCTTGGTCTTAAGAAAAATTGTGCTGGAGGAGTGGTAAGCATTGGAAATCAAACAGAACTCAGCATGGAGTTTTACAGCACACTTCGTCACTATTGTGCCAGGCAACTTACTCCAACACTATGGGGTCAAGCAAAGGCCAGGCTGGAGCAGAGGAGAGTCTTGCCTTTCATGGCAGCTGCCTTAAGGGTACTTCAGTACCCTAGTTCAGAAGTTATTAGCCTCTTGGACAGATAGTTTGGGGAAAAAATAAAGCACGCACACACAAGCACACATATATACACACATACACAAATATAAACATTATTTATATGAAATGTGTCACACATATATAAAGGTGTATATACTATACGCAAAGCTGTATACATACCATACAAATATACTGTTTAAACATAAATATATTATATATGTATACATGCAATGTATATTTTTAAATATTTCATTTACTTATTAATGAGAAACATAGGAGGAGAGAGAAAGAGCCAGACGTCACTCTGGTACATGTGCTGCTGGGGCTTGAACTCAGGACTTCATGCTTGAGAGTCAGATGCTCTATCCACTGTGCCACCTCCCAGACCACCAATATATCTTTTTTTAAAACTAATTTAATATTTATTTATTATTCCCTTTTGTTGCTCTTGTTGTTTTATTGTTGTAGTTATTACTGTTGTCATCATTGTTAGGACAGAGAGAAATGGAGAGAGGAAGGGAAGACAGAGAGGGGGAGAGAGAGATACCTGCAGACCTACTTCATCACTTGTGAAGCGACTCCCCTGCAGGTGGGGAGCCAGGGGCTTGAACCGGGATCCTTATGCCGGTCCTTGCACTTTGTGCCACCTGCTGTGCTACTGCCGGGATCCCACAATATATATCTTTATATGTGAACTCTGAAGAATAAACTTAAACTGCATGGGTCCACTTATACAGTTTTTTTCAATAAACATAGTTGGCCTTCTTTATCTATGAGTTCTGCATTCATAGATTCAACCAACCATAGATGTTGATTCATTGAATCTATGGACCTGGGACCAGAAGATATGGAGGTCGGATAGCTATAAGGGATCTGAATATCTATGGATTTTGGTAGTCAATGGAGGGAGGGTGTCTTGAAATTAATCCCCAAATATAGGAAGGGGTGATTGTAACTAAAGTTTGGGGACAAGGAGATAGCTCACTTGGTAGAGTGCATGCCTTACTATGGGCAAGGTCCCAAAGTTTGGGCCCAGACACTATATGAGAGCACTGTGGAACCAAGGAAAGCTCCACAGAGTGGAGTTTGCGAAGCTTCCTGCTTGTAGGTGGGGACTGGAACCTTGAACCCAGGTCTTTGCATATGGGTTAGCCTGAGGTACCACCACCTATGTATGACCACCCTGTGGTCAGGTGTGGATTTTTGCCTATGTGGAGATGAGTGGTCATAGCTCCCTAAATATATTCATGGAGCCTTATTTGATGATAAAATTAAACCATTTGTTAATATCTTAAAATATATCTAGATTTCTGTTTTTTTTTTTTTAACTGGCACTATTGTATGGAGACATGAGGGTGGAGCTGAGTGTTGGTCATCCCTGTATCTGGGGCCTGCATTCACTTAAAGTCCCTCTACCCTTATTTTCCATGGTTTCCTCTCTGAGGCCTCCTGCCCGTTATCATGGTACCAGTGTGGTTAGTTTTCTAACACCCTATTTGTTCCAGGGCTTTTCCTGTTTAAGCCATGGAGGAAGCTGATTCTGAAAAAGACCCCACTCTCAGCCTGCTTCCTTTCCACTGAGAAGACTTACTGGAGGCATGGCGCTTGACTTTGACCTGTGGGTCCATTCGATGGGACTTCTCACTGCAGGAGGAGGCATGACGCTTCACCTGGGCCCCCGTGGGCCGCTCTGGCTCCTCGTCCTGGGGGAAGTAGAGGATGAAGGTGAAATACAGGTAGGATATCAGACTTATCAACGCAGGGTGTGTTCTGGCCTTTGGTGGGTGAGGCCTGTGGGACCTTTGGGATGTTGGTCTTTTATGTCTAGATGTTATATTGCATTCAGTAACTTCTAAGTCACTCTCATAAGCAGGATATTATCTGCTTCTCAAACTTTCTTGAGAGACGGCAAAAAGTAAGCTGAGACTGGCATGTCTGCAGAGAGGAATCAGAAGTCTCCAAAGAATGTGGCTTGCCATGTTTGACTCGTCATTGATAGTTTTGTTGTCATATAATTTGGAAGTAGCCTTCAAGATTCTCAAATTGTATGTAAATATGTAAATTATAAATATGTCACCGCCAGTTAAAGAAAGAGTTAAGGTGATGGCAGAAATGACATATGATAGGCTGGCTCTAAACTTGTGCATTTAGAGTGTTTAATTTTTATTATCTATTATTATTATCATTTTACCAGAATACTGCTCAATTCTGACTATGGTGGTGCTCGATATTGAACCTGGGACCTCAGAGCCTCAGGTATAAGAGCCTTTTCAAGGCTCTCCGGAGAGCCTCTATGCTATCTCCCCCATCTACATGAAGAGTCCCAAAACCACAAAATCCTGTCGAAGCTCAAGAAACCATCACTGGATTGTGATAGTGATGTAATATAACAAGGACAATAACAAGTAGTAGGATTACCTACTCCTCTGTGTGAGATCCTCTAATGTCTAAGAAGTCAATTAAGTTCTTTTTACAACATGTAGCTTTGAGTTCCTTCAGCAGTTCTGTCAGGTGGCTTTTATCATCTCACTGGGGAGCCAGGAAGTAAAGAAGTCAAGCCTGCCTGAGGTCACTGGGACTCAGCCCTGAGTTCAAAGTCCACATCCCTAAGCACTAATGCTTGGGATGCCTGGGACTCAGCATTTGATTTATGTGTGAAAAAATCTCTAGCTACAGACACTGGTTCATCTGAGCTGAAAGAAAAGCTTACAATGGAGAGAAGGGGGATGAGTGGAGATGTTTCTACAAAAAGAGAGTCCTAAGTGGTGGGGGCTCAGAGTCCCAGGCACATGGCTGCTTTTCCAGCAGCCTGATCCTGTCACCTGATTCTGGGGCCTAGATCTAAGGAGGGTGCGGTTCTCTCTGGCTCTCTGTGGGGGAACAGGCACTGGACAAGTTGCAGAGAGAGAATGATGGCTATTGGGCCCTCACTGCAAATCAGTCAGTGGCATCTCTTTGGTTTAGTGAGCAAGACGGAGAGACACTGTCCTGGAGATGCAGCCAGGAAGGTGGGTATCAGACAGGTGAAGGCCTGCGGGGGCTGCCAGCCAGTTAGCATTCACCAGGGACACCACGGAATCTCCTGGAGACAGGTGATCCAACCCTTCACTCAAATCATCAAAGGGATCTACAGTTTGAGAGCCCCCTTCTATCCGCCCTTTGAGCCTTCCCCTGTAGCGCCCAGTCTCCTGCATGGGTGTTTGTGTGTGTGGGGGTGTCCTTATCCTGTGCCAGGGTTTGTGATAAGACACCCATTTCTCATCCCCCTTCTAGCTACTGGTGAAAAAAATAAATGATTTCTCTGAGGTAAAGGAAAATAAAATAGTGAGGGAGAGAGATAAAGAGGATGAAAAAGTGGCATGTGCCAAATTCCTGGGCAGTCTCCAAAAGATTGTACCTGCATCTTCTCATAAGGAACATCATCATAGACACGGGGCTCAGGCCACTGATCCTGGCAAGATCTTGCATATCTGGAAAACACAAGGGACAGCGATGCTGACAATGACAGGTTGCAACATACAGTGCTTCCTGCCCAGTCTTTTATGAGTAATAGCACTCATACCAGGCAGGCAGTATTGCTGTAAAGGAGTTTGTGTCCAGGACCCACATGGTCTAAGATGTAGCTAATTCATCATCTGCATTCTTTTTTTATTTAGTCATCAAGATTATCCCTGGGGCTTGAACCTTGCATAGCTCCATCATTCCCAGCAGGCTTTTTTTTTTTTTTTTTGGTCTCTCTTTTCCTTTTCTTTCTTTTCCCCTTCCCCTTTCCTTTCCTTTCTTTTCCTTTTTTTATTGCCACTGGGGGGCAGGGGTCTCGATGCTGGCTCTGCAAATCTACCACTCCTGAGGGCTATTTTTTTCCTTTTTTTTTTTTTTTTTTCTCCTTCAGGGTTATTGTTTGGGTCTCAGTGTTGGCACTATGAATCCACTGCTCCTGGTGGCTATTTTATTTTATTTTATTGGATAAGAGAGTGAAATTGAGAGAGGAGGGGGTGATAGAGAGGGAGAGAGAAAGATAAATACCTGCAGACCTGATTCACTGCTTATGAAGTGTCCCCCCTGCAGGTGGAGAGATTAGATTTATACATGGGTCCTTTCATTCAGTACTAAGTGACTTTAGCCAGATGTACCACTGCCTGGCTCCCCTCTTTCTTCCCCCTGTCTATTTTACTTGACAGTATAGAGAAACTGAGATGGGAGAGATAAAGAGAGACACCTGTCCACTTGCCTCACTGCTTGTGAAATGTCCTCCCTGTAGTTGAGGGAGCGCTTGAACAGGGTTCCATGTACAGGTAATATGTGTGCTTAGCCAGGTGTACCACCACCTGGCTCCCCGCAGCAGCCAACTTTTTTTTTTTTTTATTTTTAAATTTTTTATTTAAGAAAGGATTAGTGAACAAAAGCATAAGGTAGGAGGGGTACAACTCCACACAATTCCCAACACCCAATCCCCATAACCCACCCCCTCCCATGGTAGCTCTCCCATTCTCTATCCCTCTGGGAGCATGGACCCAGGGTCATTGTGGGTTGCAGAAGGTGGAAGGTCTGGCTTCTGTAATTGCTTCCCCGCTGAACATGGGCGTTGACTGGTCGGTCCATACCCCCAGTCTGCCTCTCTCTCTCCCTAGCATGGTGTGACTCTGGGGAAAGCAGCCAACTTTTGATAGAGAGGGAGAGAGATGGAGAGAGAGAACTAGAGAAGAAGAGACTCTTGCAGCAGTGTTCCACCACTTTTGAAGCTCCCCCATTCCATAGGCAGGGATTTTTCCTTTTTTTTTTTTCTTTTCCCTTCAGGTAGAGGGTAATGAGAGGGGGAGGGAGGAGAGACACTAAAGCATGTTCCACTGCTCAGGATGATTCTCTTTTGCCTAGTACTTCCATGTGGTGACTGGGGGCTCGAATCCTGGTCCTTTTGGATAGTGAGTTGTGTGTTCTGCTGGGTAAGCTAAGCTGCATATTACAGATGACAAAGCAGGCTCCAAGCTGGTAAGCAAGTGACTGGTTAGCTAGCTGGTGACGAGGCTGTGAGTCGAACCCAGCTCTTCTAATGCTGAACCCTATGCTCAGCCCCATGCCTGAAAGGATGCCTACAGGCACAGGAACCCACAGTTTGGTGCTTTGAGAGCAAAGCCCAGGCCTCTGGACAGAGGGACTCTATTTTACTCTTTTCATCCACAGCTTCCCCTGCCCCTCGGCTCCCCTTGGCCAGCACCCTCCTGCCTGCACAGGTCCCCACTCTGCTGCTTGAGGGAAGCATAGTTTCCTTTGGCCCCTCTCCCTTCCTCTCAGACCCAGGAGTCAGAGCCCCTGGGGGTGGGTGTGAGGGTGAGCCTGGACAGGTGAGGGCCTGGCAGCTGACGCTTACAGGAAGGAGTTGCGGCCCGCGCTGACGATGCTGGTCAAGGTCTCCACATCCACGTAGTCATAGTGCAGCGCCTCAGGGGTGACTCTGGAGCCCATCTCCACCAGCAGCAGCCCCAGCCAGCGGCCCATGTCCTCTGAGCAGCTCGCCTGGGGGAGGGAGGGTGTGTGGAGGGCTTAGGTGCTGGCGGCAGCCCCGACTCGCTGTTCCCTTCAGCTAAACTCACATTTACTTATTCAGTCATTGCCAAGGCTTCTCTGCTCTGGGTCAACTTTCCCAGATAGAAATGTATATAAATAAATGAATATTCATAGATTGTACCTAATTGTAAGTGGAATGAAATAACAGAATTTAATTATATGATAAAAATATAATTAATTTCTAGAAATATAATATGAAATAATATGATTGCAAATAATATTTTACATATAATATATAATATACTATTAATATATACATATGCTTATATATTATATGTGCTCATATAATATATAAGCATAATGTATATGCTTATGTATTATATATGGAATACATATATTCTATATAAGCGTATATAAGCATATATCAGTGCTATCTGAATTACATCTCTCTGTGTTATTTTTCTCCCCCCTCCAGGGTTATTGCTGGGGCTTGGTGCCGGCACTACGAATCCACTGCTCCTGGCGGTCATTTATTCCATTTTATTGGATAGGACAGAGAGAAATTGAGAAAGGAGGGGGAGATAGAGAGGGAGAGAGAAAGAGAGAAAGACAGACATCTGCAGACCTGCTTCACTGTTTGTGAAGGTAGGGAGTGGGAGCTTGAACCAGGATCCTTGCATAGGTCCTTGCAACTCATACTATGTGCACTTAACCAGGTGTGCCACTGCCTACCCCTCCCCCCAAAATACATATCTCTATCACCATCTCCATCCCCATCATCTCCATCTGAGTCATCTCTATTTCTACCCCCACCCACCCCCATCATATTCATCTTCTCCATCTCCTCCATATCCATCTGCATCATCTCTATTATCTCCATCACCTCCATCATGTCCATCCCTATCACCTCTATCACCTCTATCTCCATCATCTCCATCTCCTCCACCTTCACCTCCATCACCTCCATCTCCACATCCATCATCTCCATCCCCATATCCATCTCATCTCCATAGCCATCAGCTCCATCTCCATCATCTCCATCATCTCCATCACCTCCATCATCTCCATCTCCATCACAGCAGGGAGGTTTCCCCAGTGCCCTAGCACTCCCATGCGTATATGTACTGGAGTTGTACTCTGGATTCTCTCTCTAAGAAACTCTCAATCTCATATAAAATAAATTAAAATAATTATAATCAGCATAACATGTAATTGCTGAATTTGAGAACAGGAAATACACTTTTTACCAGAAAGCTCTGTATATATAATTTAAGAGAACTCAGAGACCCATCTCAAACTATCAAAAAAAAAAAAAAGTGAGACACAGAGGCATCATGCCTTGAAATATAAGAACTAAGAGAGACTGTAGGCACTGGGTAAAGAAGAAAAGCCCAGAGTCTAGGTTTAAGTTCTAGGTTTATGGCCAGGTGGACTGATGAGCCCCGAAGGATCCTTGAACAAAGTACTTGGCTGCCCTGGTCTTAGCTTCCTTGTCTGTAAGGTGAGACTATAGGTATTTTAAGTATTTCTCTGGTGAAAATTTTTATTTATTATTTCCACCAGGGTTATTGCTGGGGCTCAGTGCCTGAATAATGAACCCACAACTCCCAGGGACCATTTTTTTTTTCTTAATTTTTATTTTTAGGACAGGAAGAAATTGAGATGGGAGATAGAGAGAGACTTCTACTTCACTGCTTGTGAACCTTCCCACCTGCAGATGGGGACTAGGGACTTGAACCTGGGTCCTTACATGGGACAGTTTGGGTGTGTCACAGCCTAGCCCCTAGTGTAACACTTTAAATAGCCCAAGGATGAATACAGAGAAGAGAGACAGTGTATATTGCATGTCCTCAACCCCAGTGGGTAGGGTTAGTGCCGCTGGGGAAAGATGACAATGAGTCAGTGAAATGAAATCACATGTTCATCAGTCACTTGCTCAAACATTCACTGGGCCCTTCTAGTATGTCCACCATTGTGCCGGGTTCTGGAAGAGTGAAAGTATGCACAACGGCCCTGGTTCCTGGCACTGTGGAGCTCAAAGAGTCCAACACAAAATGAGGAAAACCTTCCTAAACATCTGAGCTGCCCTGGAGGGTATGCATCTGTAGTGAACAGCCATGGCAAGAAGGCTTGAGAGAGAATTCCAGAATCTGATGGCGTTAGAGTTGGACAGATGCCAGACAGACTTGGGGTTTCAAAGTCAGAGAACATAAGCAAACATTGGTTCTAGAGCTGCACCTATGTCCAAGCAGTGCTCTTGTCTCCCTTATAAACTAACTCAAACAAACCAACTACCATTCCTTGTTACTGATCTGAAATTCATATGTGAGTTGTGTGTATATGTACATGTTTTAGAAAGATTTATTTATCTGAGAGAGAGAGAGAGAGAGCCTGAGTACCACTCTGGCACATGTGAAGCCGGGGTTTAAACTCTGGACCTCATGCTTAAGAGGTGAATGCTGCTCCACCTTGCCAAAAGAGGTGTACCCTGTTTTACTTTGCAGCCCTGCTGAATCCTTGGCCCTTGACAAGGTCCTTTCCCTCTTTCCTTGGTTTTTCACTAGCATATTCCCCAAGACAAACCCCAATACCCATCCCAGTTCCACTGGGGGCCCCTTTCCACCCGGGAACACTGGAGTCCTCGCCTCTCACCTCCAAGATGGCCACCTCCTGCCGGTTGCGCAGGATCCTGAAGGCAAATGGGTGTCTGGGGCCAAAGCCTGGGGCCACCTCACAGCCCTGGAGGGCGATGGCATTGATGTGGGTCCT
Organism: Erinaceus europaeus; assembly: GCF_950295315.1. Lineage (NCBI taxonomy): Eukaryota > Metazoa > Chordata > Mammalia > Eulipotyphla > Erinaceidae > Erinaceus > Erinaceus europaeus. Next base: position 55,964,582 of record NC_080163.1, on the reverse strand, counting down.
CAGGTCCGTGCGGTCCTTGTGGAAATACAGAGTGTTGCACTTCAGGCGGCACCAGCGCTCCTTCCAGCTATGGTTCACCAGCACATTTAGGTAGCCTGTGTGCAGACAGAAAGGGCAGGCCCCAAATGGAGGTGTTTGTGCTCAGCTTGTCAAAAATCTAACACCTCACCTAACCGTGCTATTTTATTTAAAGATTTACCTAAATGCCCACCTATAGATGACATAAGAAAAGTTATGGGATATATACTCCCTGGAATACTAATCTGTAATAAAAGAAAGATGATGTTGTATTGTTTGGGACACAGTGGGTGGAACTGGAAGTGATTATGCTTAGTGAAATAAGTAAAGGCATGAAAGACAACTACTAGATGGATAGATTCCTCATATGTGGAATCTAGCAAATTGAAATACATAAACGTGTAAAACCAAAGGAAACAGCAGCAAACAGTGTCTCTAAGACTTTGTGAGAACTTTGGTGGTTATCAGTGGGAGGGTAGGGATAAAGCCTTATGGTGGTGGGTGTGGTGTGGAACTCTCCCTTGTAATCTTACAATCAAAAAACCACTACTAATCACACACACAAAATTACTTTTTAAAATGTTAACCATATAGAAAGACAGAGTACATATATACATGATGGAATACTACTCAGCTACTCAGTGATTTCATCTTCTTCACCCCATCTTGGATGAAGCTTGAAGGAATCATGTTAAGTGAGATAAATGAGAAAGAGAAGGATGAATGTTGGATGATCTCACTCATGGGCAGAAGTTGAAAAACAAAAGCAGAAGGGGAAAGCATTAAGCACAACTTGGACTGGAGTTGGTGTACTGCACCCAAGTAAAAGACTCTGGGGTTGGGGGGAGGGTTCAGGTCCTGGATGGCAGAGGAGGACCTAGTGGGGGTGACTTGTTATGTGGAAAACTGAGAAATGTTATGCATGCACAAACTATTGTATTTTATTGTTGATTGTAAACCATCAATCCCCCAATAAAGAAATTAAAAAAGAAAGAAAGACAGAAAAGACCACTCTTAAGCTCTAGTTTATGGCAGTGCTGGGGACTAAACTTGGCACCATGGGGCTTCAGGCATGAGAGTCAATCACTGTGCTTCCTTCCTGGCCCCTAACTATGGTTTTAACACCGCCCCCAAGGCAATGTACCTGGCCAATCTGTAATTTTCTGGTCTACACTAGTGAAGTCACTTTTTCTATTTTCCCAAGGGAGCTGAGCTAATCTATAAGGCCTTTCCCATCTCCCACAGATCCTGAAACACTCCTCCTGCCCTTATCTTCTCCTCTGCTGCTCAGAAAAGCCTTTCATTTTGTGTAGACTGTTGGATCTGTGGTCTGCTTGCCAGATGGGATGTGTCCGATTCATGAATCATGGAAGAAAGCCAATTAGATCTTTAAAGTGAATTTGGTTTAGTTTTTGCTCTTTAATCCTGGGAGGAAAGATAATGTGTAATCCATGTGATCTTGACAGCCCTGCCCTGGCAAGGTGGGGCATGCAGGATGGGTGTGTGGGTCTGTCTCCATCCTGCCATTCTCCCCATGCACTCCGATGACACTCAGACTCTAGTTGGAAGAAGATTCACAGTTGAAGTTGAGGCCCATGTGATCTTGTTTCTCTCTGGATTTGCTTCCTCTCTGTGAAATGGGGGCTGATCATCACATTCACACTTGGTAGCACAGCTTCTACCTCCATCCCCTCCCAGCCCCAGACTTGATAAGAAGGCCAAGAACTCTATGGAATAAATAAAAGTCAAAGCTCTCTGTCATGTCTACTCTCTTCCTCCAAATAGCAAAAACTACTCTGAAAGACAGAAAATAAAGGACAATCCTGACACCCAGTGGCAGCATTTGGGAACAACACATCTACTCAAGGTCACAAATTTGGAGAAAGGCCAAACGCAGACTGAAAAACCAACTGGCTTAGATTTTCTTCTTAACATCGTAGATTTAAATGTACTTTTTAAAAATCATAACGTGTCATGATTTTCTGGTTACACAACATTTCTCAAACATTTGCTTTTAAAACCATTTAACAGAACATTACCATAGATTTCCAACCTAGGTTTTTCTTTTTTCTTTTCTTTTTTAAAAGATTTTATTTGTTTATAGATCAGAAGAGAAAACACTAAGTAGAACCTGGACTGGAGTTGGTGTATTGCACCAAAGTAAAAGACTCTGGGGTGGGTGGGTGGAGGGGAGACTACAAGTTCTGGCAGAGGACCTAGTGGGGGTTGTATTGTTATGTGGAAAACTGAGAAATGTTATGCATGTAGAAACTATTGTATTTACTGTTGAATGTAAAACATTAGTCCCCCAATAAAGGAAAAAAGGAAGAAGAAGGATAAAAAGAAGATTTTGTTTATTTATTTTTGTGGTGTGGCGGCCTCACACATACATGACTTCATTGCTTCTGGTCTGGCCTTTGCACTTATTATTATTATTATTTTAGATTGGGCTGTGGAGATAGCACGTTGCTTATGCAAAAGACTTCAGTGCCTGAGGCTCTGAGTTCCTGGGTTCAATCCACAGCACCACTAAAAGTCAGAGCAGAGCAGTTCTCTGGTTAAAAAAAAATTGGGTGGGTGGGTAGGTGGTTGAGCAACAGGCAGAGCACACATATTACCATATGCAGGGACCTGGGTTCAAACACCCGGTCCCCATATGCAGGGGGAAAGTTTCATGAGCAGTGAAGGAGTATTAGTCTCCCTTTCTATCTCCCCCTTCACTCTAAATTTTTCTGTTTCTATAAAGAGAAAGAAAGAAAGAAAATAGGAAATGAAGAAAAGAAATGGCCACCAGGAGTGGTGGATTTACAGTGCAGGCACTGAGCCCCAATGATAACCCTGGAGTCAATAAAATATAATTATTTTTAGATAGAGAGGTATCACAGTATTGTCCCACTATGTATAGAGCTTCCTTTAGTTCCATGGTGCTCCCACGTGGTGCTAGGCCATGAACCCAAAGTTTTACACATGGTTAGGCACATGCTTTAATAGGTGAGCTCTTTGCCAGCCCAATAAATCATTCATTCATTCATTCACTTATTTTGTTGTTGCTGGGTCTTTACTACTTCAGGCTGACTTTTTTTTTTTTTTTAGGTAGAGAGACAGAGAGAAAGAGGGGGCGGGGCCGGGTGGTGGAGCACCTGGTTGAGTGCACATGTTATAATGCACAAAGATGAGGGTTTGAACTCCCGGTCCTCACCTGCAGAAGGAAAACTTTGCAAGTAGTGAAGCAGAGCTGCAGGTATCTTTCTTTCTTTCTTTCTTTCTTTCTTTCTTTCTTTCTTTCTTTCTTTCCTTTCCTTTCCTTTCCTTTCCTTTCCTTTCCTTTCCTTTCATTTTTTTTTTGCCTCTAAGGTTATTGCTGGACCTCAGTGCCTGCACCATGAATCCACTGCTCCTGGAGACCATTTTCCCCCTTTTTGTTGCCCTTGTTGTTGTAGCATTGCTGTGGTTATTACCCATTGTTGTTGATGTTGATGTCGTTTGTTGTATAGGACAGAGAGAAATGGAGAGAGGAGGGGAAGACAGAGACGGGGAGAGAAAGATAGACACCTGCAGACCTGCTTCACTAAGCGACTCCCCCACAGGTGGGGAGCCGGGGGCTTGAACCGGGATCCTTATGCCAGTCCTTGCGCTTTGCGCCATGTGCGATTAACCCGCTGTGCTACCGCCCGACCCCTTGCAGGTGTCTTTCTGTCTCTCTTCCTCTCTATCTCCCCCTTCCCTCCTGATTTCTGACTGTCTCTATCCAATAAATAAATAAATAAGGACTGAAATTAAAAAGAAAGGGAGTCAAGCAGGAGTGCAACAGGTTAAGTGCATTTGGCGCAAAGCACTAGGACCAGTGTAAGGATCCTGGTTCGAGCCCCCAGCTCCCCACCTGCAGGGGAGTCACTTCACAAGCAGTGAAGCAGGTCCGAAGGTGTCTATTTTTCTCTCTCCCTCTCTGTCTTCCCATCCTCTCTTCATTTCTCTCTGTCCTATCCAATGTTGGTATGCTTTTAAAAACCCCTTCTGTTTCATTTGGTTTAAATCCCCCCTGCTTAACACTATTCTATTTACATAACCACTTCATTCTATTTACATAACCGCTGTTAACAAGCACCACCCTCCCTCCAGGGCATTGGTTCAATCCCCACTGTTTCATGATATGTTTTTGCTCTGCCCCCTCTCCTTGTCACACTCTGATTTTCACCAGTCACTTTTCTCTCCACCCTCTCTATGTCACATCCTGTTCACGCCCTACTTGGGAAGTATATATAAAGACAACATTGTTCGTTTTAGTAGAGTTTAGCTTAGCTCGGCTTAGATTGTGCTGCGTCCTGCATGAATAAAAAGATACTGCCTACAGCTCAGCCATGAGTCCCTGGTCATCTGTTACCCACCCGTGAAGCCAGCCCAGCGAAAACAACATAGCCCAGCGAAAACAACAATCCAACAACGATGACATCAAGAACAACATTAATAACTACAACAGTACAACAAGGACAACAAAAGGGAAAATAAATAAATATTAAAAAAATAAGAAAGAGAGAGAAAGAGGGGGACAGGTAGTGGCACACTCTTAAGCACACATAGTACTAAACTCAATGGCTGGCATGGGATCTGGGCTCAAATCTCCCAGCTCCCCACCTGCAGGAGGGGACGCTTCACAAGTGGTGAGGTGAGGTAGGTCTGCAGGTGTCTATCTTTTTATCTCCCTCTTTATCTTCCCCTCCCCTCTCAATTTCTCTGTTCTATCCAATAAAATGGAAAAATAACACTAACCTTGGAGGGAGGGAAGGAGAGAGAGAGAAAGAGAGAGAGAGATCACAGCACTAGAGGCCGAGTGGTGGTGCACCTGATTGAGCACACATGTTACAGTGCACAAGGACCCAGGTTTGAGCCCCTGGTCCCTACCTGCAGGGGGGAAAGCTTTTCAAGTGGTGAAGCAGTGCTGCAGGTGTCTCTCTGTCTCTCTTCCTCTCTATCTCCTCCTTCCGTCTCAATTTCTGACTGTCTCTATTCAATAAATAAATAAAGGTAATAAAACTTAAAAAAGAGAGAGAGAGATCATAGCACTGAAGCTTCCCCCAGTACAGTGAGGGCCAGATTTGAACCTGGGTCATGCACATGGCAAAGCAGGTGCACTATTCACATTAGCTATTTTGCCAGCGTCCCAAATTCTTTTCTTTTCTTTTTTTTTTTTTTTTAAAGTGAGAGACCAGAGAACCACATGGTCATATGCCATGCCATAGATCACACCAGGGGCCTCATGCATGCAAAACTGGTGTTCTACTGCCCAAGCCACCTCCTGGTCACCAAGATATGATTTTCTACAGGGTTCTAGTATGTGAAGCATTGAATTGACATGAATGAAATAATATGTTCTCCCTTTCAAATTGGATGTAACTCACACTGTGTGCTTTTATAACAAACAATACTGAAATATTTTCATCTAGGAGGGGCTTGCGGCTCACCTGCCCCACACATTGCCTGCTGGGATACAATATACTCTCCATTCATTACAAGAAAGGAAACTAGGGGTGGGCGGGGAGGGGTTAGGCAATGATCTCAGCTGAGGTCTCTAGTAGTAGAGACATCAGGGGGTCTGCTGGCTTATCTCTGTTGTCAAGACCCTGTGGAAGAGAAGTGATGGGGTGGCATGCATTGTTGAGGGAATGTGGATTCTCCATCCAATAGGACAGGGTTCTCTCTACCCTGGGGTAGAGGAGGACTAGGCCCAGGAGGCTCCCCATTTAGCCCTGACAGGGTTTGCATTCTGGTGCCCCGTACCCACCACAGCATGGAACCTCTTCCTCAGCAGAGGATGTTTGCAGCTCATCAGCCAGAGCTTTCTTCTTGGAGAAGCTGATGATGCGGGTGATCTTGCGGCCTGCTGCCCTGCTCATGGAGCCCTTCAGCTCTGCCAGGCTGCTCTTCTTCCCTTTACCTGTGCCGTGGAGACAAGTCAGAGGGCAGGAGGGAGCCTCAAGTCCCAGATCCACTAGCCCCAGAACTACCACCCCCAGTACATTCAGCCTGCACACTGGGCCTGACCCAGGTCTCCAGAGCAAGCAGGACCCTCTGTGCCCAGTGCACCTGGGCCTAGGCTCCTCCATCCCCAGCTCTGGCATTCTCCCACTTGAGTCTTGGGAGATTCCTACCATGTTCACAGGCTTCCCGGCGGCCAAGAGTGGAACAGTTGTCACCCATGCCCAGGCTGTCAGAATCTGAGGCCTGCTTCTCTTGGGACAGTCTCTGTGGAGAGACAGTGGCAGACCCATGTCAGAGGGCAGACCATCCCCTGCTCAGTCTGCACATGATGACTAGACAGCAAGCGCTTGTCGACAACTACCACAGGCCTGTGACCATTACAGTGCACAAAGGTTTGGGTTCAAGTCCCCAGCCCACATCTGTAGGGAAAAAGCCTCACAAGTGGTGAAGCAGTACTGCAGGTGTCTCTCTCCTCCTCTCTGCCTTCTCTTTCCCTCTTGATTTCTCTGTCTCTACCAATTAGGGAAAAAAAAAAAAGCTCCTGGAGCAGTGGATCCATTGAGTAGGCATGAGTCCCAAACATAATCCCAATGACAAAAACAAAATAAAACACACACACACATACACACACACACCCTCCCCAAACACAAAACAAACAAACTAAAACAGACAGACTGTGAGGATGAATAAAACAGGCCTTGGAAACTAATTCAGAGGAGTAGTAGTGAGAGAAGAGTCCTTTCTGAACCCTGCTCAGATAGGAAGACGGTAAAGATTCAAACACACACACACACACACACACACACACACACACACACACACACACACACACACCCTTGCCAGTCAACATTATTTTTACTCACTCTGGCATTAAGTCAGTTAAGTGCCCACTTAGGTACCATGGGAGGTGAAACAGAGAGGTCAGATGGGCCTCACAAGAGATTATGTTTCTAGCTGTGAGGATGCAGGGGAAATCCTGTCATCTCCCCCAGACTTGGTTTCCTCATCTAGTGGCAACTCTTTTCAGCAGCCACCAGGGGGCCCCTCTGCCCCAGTTAAGTTTCCAGGCCAAGAGCCTGCACCTTTTCTCACTCACCCATGTGTGGTGGATGCATCTCACTTGAAGAAGCTAAACTGTACAGGCAGACTCAGGACAGGACTCAAATGACACCAGCTACTTTAAAGCTAGGTGGGGGGTGGAAGGGGTGTGGACTGCAGAGCTCTGAAGCCTCTGACCCTTTCCTGCTAAAGACCATCCCTCCCACCGACCCCTACCTCCTGCCCCAGACAAGGCTCAGAGATGCTAGGCTACAATAGGGCAGGGGGCTCCTCTGAGTTTCCAAAGGCCATAAATACAGAAGCTGACAGAAAAGGGAAAGAACTACCAGAAATGGGATAGGACTGTCCAAGTACAAAGAATCAGTCCTGTGGGGCAGGGGAGATAGTGCTGAAGTAGTGCAAAGGACTTCATGGTCCTAGGCAACATGAATAGGCAAAGCTGATTGTGGGGTTCTGGCCAAAATAAATAAATAATAAACATTTGCATTAATCTATACATAATATACATGTATATAAATTAAATACCTTAAATTAAAAAAGATATAACAGATTAAAAAATCAATCACCCCTAGATATCGAAACAGAAGGTGTGGTTGTAATCTGTTCTGCAAAAGTTCATAGATATTAAATTTTTCATCAAGATAGAAATTCCACAAATACAAAGATATGCTGTGAGAGCTTTGGCACTGAGTTCAGGCTGGTGACACTTCAGTCACAGAATCCCACAGAGATGGAACCACTAATTCCATGTCCCCGTCCCCTCTTAAATGCCCCAGCCCTACAGATACCACCTGACAACACTTGAACACCTCTCAGTACACTCAGTTACAGGGAAGCTCAGCTTTGCAAGCATTTCTCTTTGTCTCTCCACAAGCTCTTCAAACCTAGCACAGGGGCTCAAACCTCCTCCCAGGACTTGGGGCAGAGCCCACCCTCACCCCTAGCACACAGGGCTGACTCTGGCACAGGCACAGATTGTGAGTGACTCTGTCAATGGCTAGGTGAGCCCTCAGGTTGTAGTAGGGGCACCTCCCCCTCCCCCCCCATCTGACTGACAAACCCCAGAGTGCCCTTCGAGATTCTGTTCAAACTTGCTTCCTCCCCTCTTGGCAGGATACACCCTTTGTCTGCCCTGCACTGTACTTTCCCTAAGTATCATGTGTCGGGAAATTGTGAGGATGTGGTTGAGCTTGGCAGGGCTTGACTTGAGGGGGCATCCATCCTGTCAGTCTTTCTCTCTCTACTGAGAGGTCCAGCAAGGAGGGACAACCCCCCCCAGGGTTTACCTCGTCTTATCAGACTCCCTGCCTCACAAAGCACCCTGCACTCCTGATACTATAGCCTGCTCCCAATTTATCTGCATAATCATTGTTTTGCCTGAAAGATCCCCACCCTTTCCATTCCTTTGATCTATCTTCTTTCTACCCTCAAGACCCTCCCTGCCTGTGGGTATTATTAATCCTACCAGTTAAAATCCTCTCAACAGTTGCTAAGGAAGTTTCTACCTTTCCCAGCCCCCCTTTGCCTTTGTCCGGCCCTTTCTTAATCATTTCCGTTTCCAACTTGCCACTTCCAGGTCCCAAATCTTCTGCCGGCTCTGTGCTGGCACATAGGACACTACCAAGGGACCAGAGCATCCTTATGCTGAGTCACCCCGTCTTACCTGTATAAACCCTGAGGAGGCACTTACCTTGTCCAAGTCCAGCTTGCACAATAGGATGGGGGACCTGGGTGTGTCCATCCCCTCAGCACCCCCTGTGGTCTTGCTCATCTCCCGGATGACCTGCAGGATGACAATGTACCTGTCAGCAGGTATATGGGACATGGTGTGTGGGGGGTACCTGCGTGCTGAGGACTGGTCACTGGGCCTCCTACTACACATGTGGGCACACAGAGACTGAGAAGGCTTTCCTCCATCTCAGATCCATAAAATGGAAAGATGCAGGCCTGGGACTCCAGAGGCTTAGCATCTAGACCTGGTGCCAGTGAGGCTGAGTTAAGTGGCCGAGGGGAAGCTGCTTCCTTGCTCTGCTCTTTTGTTTCCCCACCTGTCATGGGGGACGTCTGGGAGCCAGTAAAGTCCTGGGCATGAAGGACCCTGTAAACTGGGTGAGGAGCTCATTTCTGCAACTGTGTTTGATCTTGACAACATCCATCAGGCAGCCCTGACTGTCTCTACATTCCAAATGTGTGGAACCGGGACCAGAGTCATTTTCCCAAGGCCACACAGCAATCAGACAGACCATCAACTGAGGATGGCCATTTTGGCTCATTCAGCAGGTGGCTTTGTGTGCATGAGCCCATTGTATTCTGTGCCTCAAAGGGCAGGGCTTGTGTCCACTCACAAAGTACAGATTAGGATGATGAGGCTTGGAGAAGTGAAGGGGTAGCTGCCTGCCCTCAGCCTTTGAATGAAGAACTCCCAGTACTGGATGTCAAGGCCCCTGCACGAGGACCCATCACTTATGGTGGTTGTTTTTGAGATGCCCCATAGCACTGCTCCCCTGCTTATGAAGCATGTCCTGCAGGTGGAGGCTGGGGGCTGGAATCCGGGTCTTTGTGCCTGGTACTGTGTGTGCTTTACTTCACTCTTTTTTTTTTTTTTAATTTTAAATTTTTATTTAGTTATTTTCCCTTTTGTTGCCCTTGTTTTTATTGTTGTTGTAGTTACTGTTGTTGTTATTCATGTCATCATTGTTGGATAGGACAGAGAGAAATGGAGAGAGGAGAGGAAGACAGAGATGGGGAGAGAAAGACAGACACCTGCAGATCTGCTTCACTGCCTGTAAAGTGACACCCCTATAGGTGGGGATCTGGGGGCTTGAACCAGGATCCTTATGCCGGTCCTTGTGCTTCACACCACCTGCGCTTAACCCGCTGAGCTGCCCGACTCCCTCTGCTTCATTCTTAACCTCAGGTCTAGGGCTCCTTCTGATTCAGTGGGCCTCTAAAGCAGAGATCCCCCAGGAGGCTGGCTCTCTCCCTTCCTTCCCCTCCTGAGACAAAGGCAGTAATGGGAAGTGCTGGTTATCACAGGAAGGAAGGGAGGACAGGGAGAAAGGGAGGGGTTTGGCTTCTCTGTTGTAGCAGGAAGATCAGAGACAGAGAGGAGTCATGTCAGAGTGAAACAGAGACAGAATGCAGGGCCCAGGGCATGGGGACTGTGCACAGTGATTGCTGAGAGGTAACCAGAAATCCTGCTAGGCACTATGTCAGGAACCCTCCAGAGTCCTTAACAAGAACCAGTCTGCAGAGGGGGAAAACTGAGGCACAGATTCAGCCTGGGACTTGAACTGAAGTTTGCTGGGCCAGTAATGTCCTGTCTCACTGTCATCCAGTCATTGGAGTGGATTTACTGGTTTACTGACAATCCTGAACCTGACCACTTGGTTGTGTGACCTTTGACAGGTCACCTACATTCTCTGCCTTGACTTCCTCACTTGTCAGATGGGAACAATAAGGAGCAGTGAGGTCAGGGATGAGAGGCTTTCAGTGCCTGGCACAAAATCCACGCTCAATACCCATCAACTCTAGTTGTTCTGCACAGCGGCAAGATGTAGCAGCTGGGTCACAGGTAGATGCTGTAAGGATGCACCTTTCACCTAAGATACGCGAGAGGTTTGCCTTGTGTTATGATGAGTTTATCTAATGGTTAAATCATATTGCTTCACACCTATTATGTCTTTTAGACATGGTTGTTTAAAAAATTGAAATACCTTATGACCCACCAGTACCACTCCTGACACGTATCCAAAGGACGTGCATGAAAACACTAATTCAAAGAGCCATATGCACCCTTATGTTCAAGGCTGCATCATTTGCAATAACCAAGGAGTGGAAACAACTCAAATGCCCACTGATAGACAGCTGGATAAAGAAGGCACGAGACACATTCTGAAAGGAATATGACCCTGCGATTAAAAAGTTGATAGTGTTGTTGGTGCACTGCACCAAAATAAAAGACTCTGGGGTGGGGGGTGGGGTTCAGGTCCTGGAACATGATGGCAGAGGAGGACTTAGTGGGGGTTGTATTGTTATGTGGAAATGTTATGCATGTACAAATTACTGCATTTTTACTGTTGATTGTAAACCGTTAATCCCCAATAAAGAAAAAATTTAAAAAGATAATATCGTGTCCTTTGGAACAAAATGGATGGAGCTGGAAGTGCTTATGCTTAGTGAAGTAAGTGAGGAAGTGAGAGACAATTAGACAACCACTGGATGGTTTTACTCATATGTGGAATACAGAGAACTGAAACATAGAAACTCGCAGAAAACAAAAAAAGAAGTAGCCAAGCTCTGAGTTTGTGGGAACTATGATGCTTATTGTTGGGGGCTGGGAGGGGGCACTATTGAATGACTAATACAATTTATACTAAAATGAAAAAGATTTGTTTACTTTATGAAAGAGAAAGTGAGGAGAGAGAGAGGGAGGGAGGAAGGGAGAGAGAGAGAGAGAGAGAGAGAGAGAGAGAGAGAGGAAGACAAAGGGGGAACACTGCTCAGCTCTGGCATAAGGTGGTGGTAGGGATTGAACCTGCAAACTCTGGGACTTCAGCTGTGCAAGTTCTGTGCTTTAACAGGCTGAGCTATTTTCCCCAGCTAGATATTAAGCTTTTCACTCCTAGAGGTGTACACAGGCAAGCTGGCTAAGTGAGGGGGGGACGTTAGTAAGGGGGTTCATGTAACTAGAGGGAGAATGAACCCCACCCTCAGGTCTCACAAAGATGCTTGGGGCTGGTGTCCACACATGTGCAGGGCAATGCATCCCTCTCCCCTTCCCTGGGGAGAGAGGAAGGGGAGGCAAGCAGGTGGAAGGTGGTGGGTCCTGTACCTTCAGCCACTCCTCGGCCTGTTCCCGGCTCTGCAGGGCCAGCACCAGGACCTCAGTGGGCCCCTGGGAGAAGCGCAGCTCATGCCTCTTGTGCCGACCATCCTTAGGGATGTAGATGACATTGCAGGAGTCCAGTGCCAGCCTCAAGTGTGGCTGCCGGTCCTTGGAGCTTTTGTAACACTGTGCAGAGGAGAAAGAGGGGTGAGAATCAGGATCTGCTGGGGTGGAGGGTAGTGAGGGAATCATCCTCTCAAGGAGACTCAGGGAGTTTGACCTCTATACCCTATAGACACTCCCCCACCCCCAACCTGGGTCAGTGTGAGCAGTGTGGAGATAGGGGCTGGCGGTTGTCACCACAGAGAGAAGCCCAGTAATTGTGAAAATGGGGAGGGGAAGGCAGCTGTGTGGTGGTACACTTGGTAAAGCGCATGGACCTACACCTGGTAAATGTGTAGGGACTGGGGTTCGAGTCCCTATTCCTCACTTGCAGGGGAAAAGCTTTAAGAGAGGTGAAGCAGTGTTGGTTTCTCTCTCTCTCCCCCTCTCAATTTTTCTCTGTTCTGTCAAAATAAATAAATGTTAAAAAGGAATTAAGGAGGCCAGGTGGTGGTGCACCTAACTGAACATACACAATACCACATGGAAGGACCCAGGTTTGAGCCCCCTCTCCCCATCTGCAGCAGGGAAGCTTCACGAGTGGTAAAGCAGTGTGTAGGTATCTGTCTTTCTCTCTCCCTCTCTGTCTCCCTGTCCCCTCTCAACTGCTCTCTGTATTATCAAATAAAGTATAAAAGAAAAGAAAAAAATAGCCTCTGGGAGTGGTGGATTTACAGTGCTGGTAATTTTTTTGAGGGAGAAGGGGAGACAGAGAGGGAGAGAGACAGAGAGACACTAGCAGCCTTGCTTCAACGACTTGTGAAGCTTTCCCCTCTGCAGTTGGGGGCCGGGGGGCTTGAACCTGGGTCCTTGGGCACTGTAATGTATACACTTAATCAGGTGCGTCACCACCTGACCGCTAGTGCTGGCAAATTTAATTATAAAAATTTAAAAAGTAATTAAAAAAGGAAGAAATGGGAAGGGGCATCTTTGTACAACATCTAGATGTCAAAGGCTACTATGAAGGCCCCAGAGGCATTGCTGCTTACTTAGGAAGAGGCAGATTTTAGCACAGTACTAGGAAGACCACCCCAGTCTAAAAGCAGAGGAGAGAGAACCAGCCCCTTGCCAAAGGGGCTGCACAGCAGGAAGGTGGGAGGGAGAATTCCAGCAGAGACAGAGGGCTGGGAAATCAATCACTTATAAATAATGATTCCTACTTTCCAATTCTTCTATGAGGCTGGCATAATCTTGATACCAGAGTCTGACAATGATTTTACAAAAAGAAAAAAAAACCAACAAAAAATAAAACCAAATGAAACAAACAAAATAAACACCTCCAGACTAATTTGCTTTATAACACACTCACCCTAAACAAAATATTAGCCAATACAATCCAGATATGGGTAACGGGCTGTGATGTATCTGAGCACACATGTTACCATGCACAATGACCCAGGTTCAAGTCTCAGGTTCCCCACCTGCAAAGGGGAGGGACACTTCACAAATGGTGAGGCAGTACTGCAAATCTCTCCTCCCTCCTCATTACCCTTTCTACTCTCAATTTCTCTCTGTCTCTATAATAAATAGATAAAATAAATAAGTAAATATAGAAAAGTAATGCAGACATATGTGAAATGCATGCTGAATCAGAAGCACACAGAGTTTATCCCAGGAACACATACAAACTTACCACATAATTCATTATATTAACAAGGAAAAGGAGAAAAACCACACATCTCAATGGGAGCAGAGAACAGATCATATAAAACTCCATACCCGTCTGTAATATAAGTTCCCAGGAAAGTAGGAATAGCAAGGAACTTCCTTAGTGCAATAGTTAGGAACCTCCTCAATCAACCCAGGGTAGATATCAGCCTTGAAGGTGAAAAACTGAAGTGTCCCATTTAGATCTGCATTGATACAAGGCCACCTACTCTCACAGGACCTACCTGGTACAGCAAGGCTCAGAAAACCCAGCAAGCATAAGGACTGGAAAGAATGATCCTGACATAACATTCCTGGGCTAGTTTAAACTTGGTGGTGAGCTTTGGCTGCTTCAGGGTAAGGAAAGGTCTTGTGTCAAATGAATTAGTCACAGATAAGGCTCGCCAACAGATTTATGAATGAAAAGTTGCCATTTAAAAATATTTGCTGAAATTATGTCTGTGTACTTCAAAATTAAAGGTAAATTTTCTTGTGTTTTCATTCATTCTTTTTTTTTATTTTTAAAATATTTATTCCCTTTTGTTGCCCTTGTTTTTTTTTATTGTAGTTATTATTTATGTTGTTGTTGGATAGGACAGAGAGAAATGGAGAGAGGAGGGGAAGACAAAGAGGAGGAGAGAAAGATAGACACCTGCAGACCTGCTTCACCGCCTGTGAAGCGACTCCCCTGCAGGTGGGGAGCTGGGGGCTCCAACCAGGATCCTTACACTGGTCCTTGCACTTCGCACTATGTGTTTAACCCACTGCGCTACCGCCCGACTCCCTCTTTTTTTTTTTTTTTTGATAGAGACAGAGAGAACTTGAGAGGGAAGGGGGAGACAGAGAGGGAGAGAGACAGAGAAAGAAATCACTGCTTCACCATTAATGAAGCGTCCCCCCTGCAGGTGGGGACCTGGGGGTTGAGTCCGAGTCCATGGTGATGTATGTTCTCTACCAGGTGTGCTACTGCCTGACGCCCTAAAGGTACTTTTTCTTTTATGAAAAGATTTTGATCAGAGATGGTGCATTTAAAAGATGTAAAAATCAAGTTCTAGTATAATAAGTTCAGACAGGGCTGTTTCAGAAAAGCCAGGTGTATAATGAGAGTAGGAATTAAAACGTAATTAAAACATAAGAGAGGTTAGCTCTTGATTATGGGAGGAGAGGTGGCTTCCCCCCACATCCAAATATCATTTTTTCAGTCTGCAAGATAGCTTACTGGGGAGGGTGCCTGTTTTGTCATGTACACAACCCAAGTTTGAGCCTGTCCTCCACTGCACTGGGGGGAAGTTTTGGTGCTATGGTGACTTTCCCTGTCTATTTTTTTTAATTTGAAAAGTTGGCCCAGGGTGGTGATGCCCCAGAGACTTCACTGGAGAAAAAAAATAAAAAGAGCAAAAAAAAAATCACTTTTTCATTTGCTTATCTTTTATTTCATAAAAAAGCATATATAGGGTGGAGGGTAGATAGCATAATGGTTATGCAAACAGACTCTCATGCCTGAGGCTCCAAAGTCCCAGGTTCAATTCCCCACACCACCATAAGCCAGAGCTGAACAGTGCTCTGGTAAAACAAACAAACAAACAAACAAACAAACAAGACACATACAGCTGTGTCATGCTTAACCTGGATGGTAGTGCACTGGGTTAAGTACACACTGTAGGAAGTGCAAGGATCCTGGTTCGAGCCTCTGGCTCTCCATCTGCCAGGGGTTTGCTTCACAAGCGGTGAAGCAGGTCTGCAGGTGTCTATCTTTCTGGGGCTGGTGGTGGTGTGCCTAACTGAATAAACATACTAGATATAGCTGTGTCATGAAGCATACAGAGCTGTGTCACAGAGACCACTGTGAAGTCCTCCTTCTCCCTTGCAGGTGGAGAACCTGGGACTTGAACCTGGGTTATTGCTGGGTTCAGAGATGTGGCTCAGTTGCAAAGCACATGCCTCACATGTTGGAAGTCTTGGGTTTGATCCCAAGCTATTTCTCCCCACAACACAACTGTATTAGTCAAAATAAAAATGTGTTTTCAAGATTTTTTTTTTTTTGTCAGGAACTTCACTGCTTTTTTAGACAGAGACAGAAGGAGAGAGGGAGAGACACCAACCACATCAATGAAGCAGCCCCAGTGCGGTGGGGGCTTGGCTTTAGGCTGGGCCTTGAGCATGACAAAGCAGGCCTCTTCCGAGTGAGTTAGCTTGCCAGCTGTAACTATTTATTTTTTTTAAATCCTGCTTAAATGGAAGAGCTCTGATATATGAGACACTGGGCTCTGGACTCCTGTCCACAAAGCCAGACCAGAGAAACCAGCACATACACAGATGTACCCCACTGTGCAAGGCCATGTGATGCCTGGGACACAGCCCTGCCACTCACCAGGAGCTGGTCCTCCTTGATGACCGTCAGCTGCTTGGCCCATTGCCCGAAACGCTTCTTCCGCAGCAGGAAGGCGCATATCCTGCAGTCTCTCACCAGGTGCATAGAGGCCTCCTCTGATGGCCACTGGTGTGTGGGCTGCGGCCCCTTCCCTTCCTCCTCATCGTCATCATAGGACTCGTAGGAGCTGCTCATGGCATCAGAGTCATTGTCTGCAGGTGCCCCGGGAAATGACCTGTCACTGTTGTGGCTAGGGAGGTACCTGCTCACATCCCCACCCCCGCAGCACCTTCGCTCTGGCTAGGATGGTGAAGGGGGTGGATGGGAGATGCTTGCCAAACTCCACATGCATTGTGCTCTGCATACTGACTGCTGGCTTTGTGGTCTTACTACTTCATTCTCAGCATTTTTGGGGTTCCCTTTCTGTAAACTAGTCATAATACGAAATTGGCTGCCCAGGAGATGGCACAGTGGGTAGGGCATTAGACTCTCAAGCATGAGGTCCTAATTTTGATCCCCAGCATTACATGGCTCTCTGTCTCTAATAAATAAATTAAAAGAGAGAGAGAGAGAGAGCGAGAGAGAGAGAGCGCCTGAGTTGTGGTCCAGGAGGTGGCACAGTAGCTGAAGCACTGGATTCACAGTCTTGAGGCTCTGAGTTCAATCCCAGCATCACAGATGCCAGAGTGATGTTCTGATTCTCTCTCTCTCTCATTAATAAATGAATAAATCTTCAAAAAAAAAAAACCAACCTAATAATAGTTACCTGATTGGACTTCTTTTTTTTTTTTTCGTCTACCAGAGTACTGCTCAGCTCTAGCTTATGATGGTGCTGAGGATTGAACCTGGGGCCTCAGAGCCTCAGGTATGAAAGGTTTTTTTTTGCATGATAATTATGTTATTTCTCTAGTCTCTGATTGGACTATTGGAAACATTAGTGAGGAACAACTTAACCAGGTCTAGAAGTCTGGTACTTCTGGTACTTGATGAGAGCCCAGTAGACATTAGCCAGTGTCAATAAATATTTTTCTTTTTTGTTATTACTACCAAAGTTGTTGCTGGGGCTCAGTGCCAACACTATGAATCCATTGCTCCCAGTGGCCTTACCCTTGATCCCCCTTTTCTGTTTTATTTGATAGGACAGAGTGAAATTGAGAGGGGAGGAGGGGATAGAGAAGGAGAGAGAAAGATAGACACCTGCTCGTGAAGTGTCCCCTCCGCAGGTGGGGAGTGGGGTCTCAAACCCAGGTCTGCACATTGTAATATGTGCACTCAACTAGGTGTGCCACTGCCTGACCCCTGTGTCACTACATCTTACATGCACTGTCTAGGTGGTTGTCACAGAGCCCAACAAGCCCCCTCCCTCCCGCCCACCCCGCTTCCATAGTAGGAGACTGAGGTTCTGAGAGAACAAGCATTTCTCTAAGGCTTGTCCCAGGATGTCAGACGAGGGTTGGACCCCGGGCTCTAGACTCACTGAGAACAAGGGACTTATGTCAGGGCTCCAGGAGTGAGGGGGTGATGGACACACCAAGGGTCATCCCAAGGTCAGCTCTGGGAGGACAGATGTCATCTGACACCCAAGGGTACTCACAAGAGCTTTTCAGCTCCCCATTCATCCTCGTGGCTGGGTAGCTGCTGTCTGCGTCCTCGTAGTAGGCGTCCATGATGGAGTGGGCTGGGCTGCTGCCATCTGTAAGGGTAGCAGAAGGGCCACACATTGGAGAAAGACAGATCAACTTTGGGGGTTAGGGCTGGGACAGACCCTAGACACCACATCTCTACATGACAATACATTCATTGACAACCAATGGGTTACATATTCCACCTGTCACTGACCAGATGGAAATGTCTCTCTGTTTTCCCTCTTCTCTACTTCCCCCACTTTTTTTTTTAGTATCAGTGCCAAAGATTGAGCCCAGGGACTTACAAATAAGAAACATGAAGTCTACCACTGAGATACATCCCTGGCCATGCCGCTTCTTCATGACAGAGAGTAATTAATTCTCCACCTAAACTTCTGGGACCACAATGGAGGACATAGTAGTGGTCATGAACACAACAATTGGATAAATATCTGCTGACACTATAACACTTTCCCATTCATGGCTGGGAGTTAGAGCAAAATGGGGGGGATGAAAGGGGTGAGAGCACCCCTAATTGTATCCTTCATCAGCATTACTGGAGGGGACTAGAGATTCTAATTCAGTGGGGGAAACTGAGGAATCTTCATTTAAAAACAGAAAAGCTTTAATAAGACATCTATATTGAATTCCAAGGACGTGGATTTATAAAACTGAATCAGTTGTCACTTTGGTGCGGATGGCCACTGGAGCACACTGTAAAGTTTCAGTGTTTAGGGGGCTGCTAGATTGGAGTTCAGATCCATCTCTACCAATTATCCAGTAGCCTTGGAAAAGGAAGCATGGATTCTCTACATGTCAGGTTCTGCAACTATAATGTGATATGGGCAGTCCTCACTTTGGCTCAGTGATAGCATGTGAACCAACTCAGGGATGGGTACTGTGTGGAGCAGTGGAGGAGATTTAATTTTGTCAGCTCAAGGATGGGGGACAAGGAACCCACATTGGTCCTCGGCCAAGTGAGACCCCTTTCTCCCTTTCTCTCTCTCTCCTCCCCCCTTCCTTCTTTCAATTTTTGCTTCCAGAGTTATCTCTGTGGCTTGGTATAAATCCACTGCTTCTATAGCCACTTCCCCCCCCCCATTTTATTGCACAGAACAGAGAGAAACATAGATACTTGCAGACCTGCTTCCCTAGAGAGAAAGACAGATACCTGAAGACCTGCTTCACAACTTGTGAAGCATTCCCCTCTTCAGGTGGGGGAACCGGGACTCGAACCCGGATCCTTGTGCAGTGCCTGTGCTTAGCACTAAGTGACCTTAACTGAGTGTGCCACTGCCTGGCCCCTAGACCCCTCTTTTTCCACAGAGGGCTTGATCTCCTTTCCACAGAACACAGATGCTGCTTCTGGAGGATAGGGTTTCTGGGGTACCAGACAGAATGTGCTAGACAAATACAATATATCATTTTGAAGGTTTTTTTTTTTTGTAAGAGCAAAGGTCAGCCATGTCTATTGGTGATACTGTGGATGGGAACTGGAAACTCGTGCATGGAGGACCCACACATCACTGCTGTGCAACAACCTTTCCCTTGGCTGTTGGTGTCAAACAGCATTATCACCACCATCTCCTGGATCCCCACAGTGCAGGGAGAGCTGCTGCTGCTACAGTCCCATTAACAGATGAAGAAATCAAAGCCACAAAGTGAGCTAGTGAGAAGCCCTCCAGGAGAGCTGAGTTGTCTGTTTAGGGGATAGCCACCCCTCCAGGAAGTCCTCTGTTCACCCAGTCCCACTTACTCCCATATCACACAGTTCTATAGAGCACTGCTCTGGGCTCTCAGCCCTGCAGCCCATCTGTTTCCTGAGCATGGCAGCAGCACATCCCCAGCAGTGGAGAGACCCAGTGGGGACCCTGAGGCTTCAGATGCCGGCAACAGTTCCTGAGAGGAGACTGGGGGCATCAGGGCAGGAGATGGGGGGTGGGGTGGAATGAGGAGCAAAGCGGTTGGACACCTGCAGGGTCGGACTCTGTGTGAGAGGAAGGACACTCCTTGACGTGGGTCCTGGCCCTTCCTGAGGCCCTCCCCGGCCCTCCCTCTGCCCCATGACCCCTACTTCCCTGCCCCATGGGAGGTAGAATGGGGGAGGAGTCTCTTACAGGGAGGAACCAGGGATCCTGCCCTTCGTCCCTGCCTCCCCTCTCCTTGTCCTGAAGTGGATAAAGCAAAATCACCTGCTTCACACAAGCAGCAGTGGGCAGTCAGTCACCTTGACCCCTCCAGGACTGCCAAGGACAGAGAGGGTCACCGTCACCTGGACCAATATCACCAACCTCAGAAATTGAAAGGGGAGGGGATAGAGAGGGAAAGAGACAAAGACACCTGCAACACTGCTCCATCGATCATGAAGCTTACTCCCCACCCCCACACTACAGGTAGGAACTGGGGGCTTGAACCCAGGTTCTTGTGCTTGGTAACTTGTGTATTTAACCAAGTGTGTCACTGACTGGCCCCTGCATTGACTTTTTTTTTTAATAGACTGATAAAGTCTTATCAGTCATTTTTCATGAGACCTGTTTAGAAAATTAATAAAGAGGTTCTGATGTAACAGAGACACATGGGACCTTGAGCACATGATGCCAGCTAGAACAAGTCAGACACAAAAGGTCACATATTTTATTATTCCATGTCTAGGACATATACAGAACTGGCAAACCCATAGGGACAGCAAGCAGACTAGTGGTTGGTGGGGGAACGGAGTGAGGCTTAATGGGAATGAGGGTTCCTCTGGAGGGGGGAATGGAAGTGTTAGAGAACTGGAGGGTGGCAATGACCACACAGCTCTGTGGCAGCACCCAAATGCCACCAATCAGACCCTTAAAAGGCCTGAAACGGTCATCCTTTGTCGGGCTGTGCCATGGAGAAGAGAGAGAGGAGGTCCGGAGCAAGTGGGGTACACAAATCTTTATTATTGGATCAGGAGGGGGTGGCCCAGGCCACGTGGAGTCAGCCAAAAATGGCCGTCACCGATACCTCACCACCTGGGGGGGGAGAGCGAGAGGGCGCAGAGAGAGAGAGAGAGAGAGAGAGAGAGCCCAGAGAACGAGGGGGGGGGAGTGGGAGAGCTTTTATTGGGCAACAACCAGGGGTGACGTGTGGGGACAGGATTGGTTGAAAGGGGCACTGCTAGGATTTCGCTGGGCGTGGTAAAACCTGGGGGCGGAGACTGCATCAGAATAATTCCTCAGCATCAACCCTTATGTTATGCATCTTTTCAATGAAAACAAGAAAAATATATGCCCATGGTGAAAAGCATAAGAAAAGGAATAGGAAGATGGGCCCCCTTCACCCTGATTTCTCTCTCTCATCCTTCCTTCCTCTCCTCTTTCCTTCCTTCCTTCCTCCCTCCCTCTTTCCTTCCTTCCTTTCCTCTTTCTAATATTGTATTTTATTTATTATTTATTAGATAGAGATGAAAGAAATTGAGAGGGAAGAGGGAAATAAAGAAGGAAAGAGAGACACCAGCAGCATTACTTTTTCCATTCATGAAGCTTTTTACCTTGCAGGTGGGAAGGGACTTGAAGCCAGATCTTTGCACACTGTAACATGTGCACTCAGTTGCATGCACTTCCACCTGGCACTTCATTTTATTTATTTATTTATTATTTATTTAATATTACTCAATTCATCATGCTTTCTATTCAAGTCTCATAGGAAAATCCCATTAAGACTTTCTTTCAGGGCCAAACGAAGGTGCATCTGCTTAAGCACACACATTACAGTGCACAAGGATTTTATTTAAACCCCTGGTCCTCACTTGCAGGGGGAAAGAAGCTTCACAGGTGGTGAAGCAGGACTGCAGGTGTCTTTCTGTCTCCTTCCCTCTCGATCTCCTCCTCAATTTCTCTGTCTCTATCCAATAATATATAAAATATTAAAAAAGCTTTCTTGCATATTCTAGAAATAAAAATTAAAATGCACATGGGGCTGGGCAATAGCTCACTGGCAGACCATACATTTTACCATGTGTGCAGGTCTGGGTTCTACAGTACAGCATTTACACATAGGTACAATTTCTCATTTCACCATGATAGGTATCTGCAAAACACTCTCATCCCCAGCCTAGGTCCCTTTCCACCTTTGCACCAGGACTTCACAGCCTTCTCCCCCCCCTTTTTGTTGCCCTTGTTGTTGTAGCCTTGTTGTAGTTATTATTGTTGTTGTTGATGTCATTCTCATTCGTTGTTGGATAGGTCAGAGAGAAATGGAGAGAGGAGGGAAAGACAGAGAGGGGGAGAGAAAGACAGACACCTGCAGACCTGCTTCACCACCTGTGAAGCGACTCCCCTGCAGGTGGGGAGCCGGGGGCTTGAACTAGGATCCTTACGCCGGTCCTTGCACTTTGTGCCATGTGCGCTTAACCTGATGTGCTACTGCCCGACCTCCCTTGACAGCCTTCTTAATCTCCTTTCTCTCCTATCTCTTCAAAATCCTTTGCCTTGGTGCAATATACCAAACTCAGTCCAAGATATGTTTTGCGTTTCCCCTTTATATTCTGGTTTCTGAAATCCTACCCATGATTGAGATCATCCCATATTCCTTCTCTTTCTAGCTTATCTCACTTAACATCATTCCTTCAAGCAAGATGAAGTGAAGGAGGTGACTTCACCATTAGCAAATAAAGAACACCACCCAGAGAGACTCCTTATGGAATGGGAGAAGATCTTTATATGTTATACATCAGAGAAAAGGCTAATAGCCAAAATGTATAAAGAGCTCACCAAACTCAGCAGTAAGAAAACAAGCAACCTTGTTCAAAAATGGGAAAAGGATATGGACAGAATATTCACCAAAAAGGAGATCCTAAGAGCCAACAGACATGAAAAAATGCTCAGCCACTGGTTATCAGAGAAATGCAAATAAAGACAATAATGAGACTGTCGGGTAATTGTGAGGAACCTCACAAAGCACCCTGCATTCCTGATACTATGTCCTATCTACATAATCATTGTTTTTCCTGAGAGATCCCCACCCATTCCATTCCTTTGATCTATCTTCTTTCTACCTTGAGACCCTCCCTGCCTGCAGGGTAATATTAATCCTACCAGTTAAAGTCCTCGCAACAGTTGCTAAGGAAGTTCCTACCTTTCCAGCCTGCTTTTGCCTTTCTCCACCCCCTTCCTAGCCATTTCCGTTTCTGACTTGCCACTTCTGGGTCTACCGTTTAAAAGCGTTGGCTCTCTGATCAATAAAGACATTGCATTGCCACTCTGCCATAAATTCATGAGTCATCTCTCCTGCATTGCTGAGTGAGTAGCAGCCCAGGCTGGCTCTGGTTGAGTTCTCTCCAACCCAGAGAGTACGCACCTGGGAAGAGGCACCCATGCTAGCCAGGCATGAGATGCCATTTTGTTCCTGTGAGAATATCATATATCAGAAAGGACAGTAACAACAAATGTTGGAGAGGTTGTGGGGTTAAAGGAACCCTCCTGCACTGCTGGTGGGAATGTAAACTGGTCCAATCCCTGAGAAGAGCAGTGTGGAGAACTCTCACAAGGCTAGAAATGGACCTACTCTATGATCCAGCAATTCCTCTCCTGGGGATATATCCCAAGGAAACAAACACACCAATCCAAAGAGATGTAAGTAGACTTATGTTCATAGGAGCACAATTTGTAATAGCCCAAACTTGGAAGCAGCCTAAGTGTCCAGTAACAGCTGAGTGGCTAAGGAGGTTGTGGTCTATATACACAATTAATTACTACTCAGCAATTTGAGTGCTTTTTAATGATTAGCTCTTGGAGTCAGTTTGGATCAGCCTAGGCAGACCTATCTTATTTATTGATTTATTTATTGTGGTTTGAGAATATTCTTTTTTTTTCTTTTTGTTTTTTATTCCCTTTTGTTGCCCTTGTTGTTTTATTGTTGTAGTTATTATTGATATCGTTGTTGTTGGATAGGACAGAGAGAAATGAAGAGAGGAGGGGAAGACAGAGAGGGGGAGAGAAAGACAGACACCTGCAGACCTGCTTCACCGCCTGTGAAGGGACCTGCCTGCAGGTGGGGAGCTGGGGGCTCAAACCAGGATCCTGACGCTGGTCCTTGAGCTTAGCGCCACCTGTGCTTAACCCACTGCGCTACAGCCCGACTCCCGGTTTGAGAATATTCTACTATTCTGCTGAATGACAGAGACAGGCTACACACATATATTCTCTCTTTGAAGTTCAATTACATATGCTGGGTCATCCTTGAACCAAGAAGTAGCTTTTGATTGGCATGTGAGTTTCTTTTTCTTTTTTTTTTAAACATTTTTTAAAATATTTATTTATTCCCTTTTGTTGCCCTTGTTGTTTTATTGTTGTAATTATTATTGATGTCATTGTTGTTGGATAGGACAGAGAGAATGGAGAGAGGAGGGGAAGACAGAGAGGGGGAGAGAAAGACAGACACCTGCAGAGCTGCTTCACCGCCTGTGAAGCGACTCCCGTGCAGGTGGGGAGCTGGAGGCTTGAACCGGGATCCTTACACCGATCCTTGGGCTTTGCGCCACCTGCGCTTTACCCTCTGTGCTACCGCCTGACTCCCAGAATGTGAGTTTCTTATGCCACAACCAGAGACTTTTTCTCAGAGGAGCAGTCTCTGTTGGTGGCCTGAAGGAAGTCAGTGAGAGTCAAAAGCAAAAATTTGTCCATTGTAGCCAATTGGAGATGTTTCTCAGGGCTGGAAAAGTAGCTCATCTGGATAGTGTGCTGCTTTTCCATGCTTGTGACCCAGGTTCCAATCTGGCTTCTGCTGCATTGAAGGAAGCTTTGGCACTAAAGTCTGTCTGTCTCTCTCGCTCTCTTAAAAAAAAACAAAAAAATTAATAAGAGGTTTTTCAGAGTTGATTTGTACCCATGCCCTCACAACTGCTTTTACTGTGCTAACCTATCAGTAAACACACATACATATAGCAAGGAAATTTATATTAATGCATGTATGAATCACACATGTATACATACATGAACTATCATCTATTGCAACAACACAGAGAGGAATTTCTAGAAAGATGAACGGAATGAAGTATAAATAGACCTTCTAATGCTCTGCCTACATCAGTTTCTGAACACCCTGAGCAATCCTGTTCTTCTCTGATCTAGTCTCATCCCACCCCTTTTTTTTAATCTTCAGTGCTGGCTCTGTGATCCTCCAATTTAATGGGAAGCTGCTTACACACAAGTTCTCTCTCCAGCCTACTGAAGAGGAGCATATTTTATTTATTTTTAAATTTTCCTGCCAGGGTTATGGCTGGGGCTCTGAACCTGCTGATTCTACCAGTCCTGGTGAATCTGCTCCCAGTGGCATTTCCTCCCTCCCCAGACAGAAGGTGAGAGAGAGGGAGAGAATGACAGAGAGGAGAGCCACTATAACACTGCTCCTCCACTTCTCCTGTGCAGGTACTCCTATGTGGTGGCAAGGGGCTTGAACCCAGGTCCTTATGCAAGGTAAAGTGTGCACTCTATCACGGGAGTTAGCTCCTGGCCCAAAGAGGGTTTTTAACATGGATACCAGCTAGAAACTCTGCTGCAGCTGTCATCAATGCATTGCCATCCTAGCGTTTTTATATGTGTGTAAGCACTTCTTCTTTCTAGGGTCCAGGAGCAGAATAACAGAGAGGGGAGGCGTGTGCCCCAGGTTACACAGAACTGAGGCCAGAACCCAAGCCCTGACCTGGGGCCTCTCACACTGACCTCCATAGCCCAGTGCCTAAGGGCAGCTCCCCTGGGCATGTCCCATGGTGCAAGGCTCGGAGTTGCAGGTGGGAAGCCTCCTCCACCTTGCTCCCAGCCTGTGGGGAACTAGGACTTACTGTGGGAGCTGATGTACTCGGGAGCCTTGCCTGGCCCTAGTGGCAGTGCTTCCTCGTAGTAGTCTTCTGGTGGAGGCCTGTTGGGGAGCGGTGGAGGCAGGTCAGTGGCCTGGAAGGGAACAGAAGAGTGTGAGAGGGACAAAGCCAGGCCCACTGAGCAAAGAGAAGGGGAGGAGGCTGTGGGGAGAGAGATAGGTGCCCCCTAGAGGCAGGAGACATTCTCCAAAGGCAAACCATAGCTTCTCACTGCTGGAAGAAAGGTAGCATGAGAACCTTCAGAGATTTTATTTGTGGGTTTCTTATGCAAATGGATGGAAAGTCTAAAGGATTGGTAGCCTACCACTGAGACAAAAACTGTTCAGCTTCTAAGAAGCATGCCCAGCACCACCCACAGCTGCTGTGAGTTCTGAAATAGTCTGCAGTCACATTGAGAGTGCGAGAAAGTGCAGGACAAATACATATGAGCAAAGTCATTTAGGGTAGGGGCATAGCCCAGTGGCTAAGTGCCCACCCATCTTTACAGTTAAGCTCTGCCACTTTAGTAGCTGTGAGACACTGGCATGCCACTCACTTTCTCCTTGCCCCAGTTTCCTCGCCTGTCAAATGGGTTAATAACAGTGCCAACCCCACTCCCTTGCTGTGAGCAGATGACTGCAGTCCATCAGAAGCCCAGGTGGGGAGCTGGGCGGTAGCGCAGCGAGTTAAGCGCAGGCGACCCAAAGCACAAGGACCAGCGTAAGGATCCTGGTTCGTGCCCCAGCTCCCCACCTGCAGGGGAGTCTCTTCACAGGTGGTGAAGCAGGTCTGCAGGTGTCTATCTTTCTCTCCCCCTCTCTGTCTTCCCCTCCTCTCTCCATTTCTCTCTATCCTATCTAACAACGACGACATCAATAGCTATAACAATAAAACAACAAGGGCAACAAAAGGGAATAAATAAATATTTTTTTAAAAAAGAAGCCCTGGTGATGACTGTGGTGAATCATGTTACAGACAGACAATGTCTGATATAATCATGGACCTCTTGTCACAGGCCCAGAGCTGGCAGCCCCATATCTGGCCTGATTTTTGATTTTGTAAGTGAGTCAGGTTCAGAGAGCATCAGTGATTTGCCCAAGGGCACACAGCAATAGGGAGGAGGGCAGAGACCACTGAACTTCTAGAGCCTATTTCATCATCTCCTGCAGTCCAAGGTTGGGATGGGGCATACTCTGCGGGGTATGAGCAACAGGGCCCTGCATAGACCTAGACCTCTACCTTTTCTAGAGAGAAAGGAGTGTGAGGGCCCAGGACGCAAACCACAACTCACATTTCTCAGGGCTGGGCTTTTGGCTGGCTCAGGGCTGGCTCCTTTGCTGGGCTCACTCTCGTCCTCTGGCAGGTCCCGGAGGTCACTCAGGTCACAGTCTGCAGAGGGCCAGGGCATTGGGCAGAGAAATGAGCACAGCAGAGTGGGGAGAAGGGTGGGTCCTAGAGTCTGGAGAGCTCTGCCACCTCTTCCCTCTGACCCTGAGTCCACCCCACTGAGACAGGGTCTGCCTCTCTGCAAGGTGTCTGGATGATTCCTGTCTTGTCTATCATTTGGGGCTACAGATAAAGTCAGGAGCTGAGTAATAGAGAGGTAGCTCACAGATAGAGTGCATATCTTCCCGCTGAGAGGTTCAAAATCCAGCACCACCTGGGAGCACTGTGGGACCAGGGAGACTCCCTGAATGGTAGGGTTGTGCTATGATCTCTCTATCTCTCCATATATATATATATATATATATATATATATATATATATATATATATATATATATATATATATAATTTTATTTCATTTTATTTATATATATTTATTTATTTTCCAGAACACTGCTCAGCTCTGGCTTATGGTAATGCTGGGGACTGAGCCTAGGAAGATGGAGCCTCAGGCATGAAAGTCACATGCATAACCATTATGCTATCTCAATCTATATGAATATGACACATGTATATGAAATTTAAAAAAGAATAGTTAGGCCAGCAGGAGAGGTGCCAATTCCATACATACATATCTCAAAAATCAAAACAAACAGCAACAAATAAAACCTTCTTACAGAAAGGAAGAATCAGGTAGGGCTGGGAAGGTAGTTTATTTGGATAGTGAGCCTGCTTTGTCATGTGTACAACTCAGGTTTGAGCCTGGCCCTCACTGCACTGGAGGAAGCTATGGTGCTGTGATCTCTTGGTCTCTCTCTCTCTCTCTGTCTTTCTATCTGAAAAACTTAGCCTGGGGCAGCAAGGACCAGGTGACAACAAAAAGGAGACTAAAATAAGACACCTGTTGGCGTGAGCTGTGGAGACTCCCAAGGGCATAAGAAGGCACAGTGTTTATCTTACTCTTGTTTGTCCTGAAACTCCCGTGTCCAGCATCCTGCCACTGACCCACTACAGCTCTGTTTTCTGTGGAGTTTCCAGAGGTGGCAACCAGGTCCCCAGCAGCCTCCAGAGATGGGTGAAACTATAGCTAGAAGACTCCCCACTCCCTCATTCCTCATGTCTCTGGGAAGACTTGAAGACTTGAAGTAGACTTGTGAACAGTAAGGATAGGTCCCAGAGAGGACTAGGGCCTCCCCCAAAGTGACACAGTATGATGACGTTAGATTCAGACCCAGGGGTCTGGTCTGAGGACCTTCCATAAACTGGGGAGAGGAAAGTTCACACATGGGGAGGAGGCAGTTCTGGGGCTCTGGGGGGATGCTGGGAGAGGGCTGCTTACCAAATTCTTCAAAGAGTGACTCCACGAAGCTGGGCCCTGAGTGGAGGTCTGAGGTGTTCACGTACAAGTAGGAGACTTCTTTTGCTGTGAGGAAGGAGAACAGGCCAGCTGTGAGGAGGGGAGGTGGGCTCTGCCCCCAACTTCTGTCCCACAAATGACACAGAGTTTAGTTTGCAAAGCGTTTGTACCTCCTAAAGTAGTTCTCTCAGCTTCATACTTGATTTTTATCTTTGTGTTCCAGAGCCTGTGTGACTTCACTTCTCTGGGTACACATTTGTGGAGAGAGACAGGAGAGGGAGGGGAGAGGAGGAGAGGGGAGGAGAGAGAGAGAAAGAGAGAGAGATATGTCATGTCATAGCACTCTTCATGTAGTGTTAGAGTTCAAATCTGGTTGTGTGCATAGCAAGGCAGGCACCACACTGGGTGAGCTATCTCACTGGCCATATTTACATATATATATATATATATATATATATATATATATATATACACATATATATTTGTATAAAATAATGTTTAGGGAGAGCTGGAAGATGGCTCACCCAGTAGAGCACACACATTATTATGCTTGTGGACCCAGGTTCAGGCCTCATGGAAACAATTACATGGTGGAGGCTTCACAAATAGTGTTGTAGTCGGTCTCTCTCTCTCTCTCTCTCTCTCTCTCTCTCTCTCCTCTATCCCCGTTATCTATATCTCTGTCTCTCACCCTCTATTTTTTTTTCTTTATATTTTTTATTTTCTACCATGGCCCTGCTCAGCTGTGGCTTATGGTGATGCAGGGAACTGAATCTGGAACTTCTGAGGCTGCAGACTAATGTGCGACAGATGGTGTCTCCCCAGGCTCATCTTTGTCTTTTAAAAAAAAGTCCTCTTTCTTTCTTTCTTTCTTTCTTTCTTTCTTTCTTTCTTTCTTTCTTTCTTTCTCTTTCTTTTTTCTTTCCCTCTCTCTTTCTTTCTTTCTCTTTCTTTTTTTCTTTCCCTCTCTCTTTCTTTCTCTCTTTATTCCTTCCTTCCTTTTCCCCTTTCTTTCTTTCTTTCTTTCTTTATTCTTTCTATCTTTCTTTTATATTTATTTACTTACTCCCATTTGTTGTCCTTGTTGTTTTATTGTTATAGTTATTATTGTTGTTAGTTATTGATGTCATTGTTGTTAGATAGGACAGAGAGAAATGTAGAGAGAAGGGGAAGAAAGAGAGGGGGAGAGAAAGATAGACACCTGAAGACCTGCTTCACCGCCTGTGAAGTGACTCCCCTGCAGCTGGGGAGCCGGGGGCCCAAACCGGGATTCTTAGGTCGGTCCTTGCACTTTGTGCCACATGCGCTTAACCCACTGCGCTACCGCCCAACTCCTTCTTTTTTTCTTTTTTCTTTATTGCCATCAGGATTATTGCTGTGGCTCAGTGCCAGCACTATGAATCTACCACTCCCAGTGGTAGATTCCCCTTTTTTTTCTTTCTAATTTTTATTAGATAGGACAGGGAGAAACTGAGAGAGGATAGGGAGATAGATAGAGGAAGATAGACAAGTGCAGAACTGCTTCACCACTTGTGAAGCGGACCCCTTGCAGGTGGGGAGCAGTGGCTCAAAGCCAGGTCCTTACACTTGGTAATATGTGTGCTTAAATGGGTGCGCCACTACCTGTCCCCCTCAAAACAAATCTTTTCTGGGAGCAGATGAATCATGCAGACATGGAGCACCAGTGATAACCCTGGTGGCAAAAAAATAATAACAATAAGATAAAAAAATATTCATTAGGAGAGATTGAGAGATAGGTAGACAGACAGACAGACAGTAGGACACCAGAACACTACTCAGCTCCAGCATAAAGTGGTGCTGGGGGTGGTGGCGGGGACTGAACGTGTGACTCCCGGGGCGTGAGGCATGAAAATTTTGTGCTCTAACAGGCTGAATTTTCTCCTCAGCCTAATTTTTACACTGTTACTGAAGACCCCCTTCTCTTAGGAGAAGGATGTGAGGAGCGTGCCCCAGAAGACAGAGAACAGGCTTCCCACGCCAGGGGATCTGATGAGCACAAGCAGCTGCCTTCTCCTCCCCCAGCTCTCCTCTGGGGGTGACTGAGAACACCAACCATCAACTGTCATCAGGGTAAGGATGAGAATGGGACATAGTGACTTCCCACCACATCACTCACACCCTCCCAGCATTGTGAAATGGTGCAGTCCACTAGGTGCACACGTCACCTCATGGGCTGTTCTGGGTGTGGCGGAAAGGCCATGCAGGTGAGGGGGCTTGAAGCTGAGCCCACAGTGAGACGGACGTCCTGGGGCAGGGCAAGAGTGGTGTGTGTGTGTGTGTGTGTTGTGTGTGTGTGTACAGGACATATGTTGTGTGCAGGGCAAGAGTGGTGTGTGTGTGTGTGTGTGTACAGGACATATGTTGTGTGTGAGAGAGCATGCTGCGCACTAGTGTGTACTTTATGTGACAGCCACTGCTGTATGTCATGCATGATGTGTGTTGGTTGTGTATGTGAGATGATGTCAAGCGTGTGTGTGACTATGTGAGTGGGAGTTCTGTGTGTGTTCACAGTGGGTTAAGGGTGGAGCAGTTTAGGCCAGAAGACAGCACAGTGGTTATGCAAAAGACTTTCATGCCTGAGTCTCAGAGGTCTCAGGTTCAGTTCCTGGCACCACCTTAAGCCTGAGCTGGGTAGTGCTCTAGCTGACACACACACACACAAAATCATGGGCTCAGAATGACAAAGGGGAGCTAGGGAGATAGCATAGAGGTTTACACAGCAGAATTTCAAGTCTGAGGCTTTGAGGTCCAAGGTTCAAATCCTAGCACCACTGTAAGCCAGAGTGGAGTAGTGCTCTGAAACAAACAAACAAACCAACAAACAAACAGAGTTCAAGAAGGTCTGAAGTCAAAAGGACATAGGCCAGACCATGAAGTGTCATGACTGCCTCTCAGTGAGACTTAGACTTTCTTGTGCCCCTCAGGCCCTGGGGAGCTACTGAAGGTTCTTGACAAGCAGTAGGCAGAGTGCTTCTGGCTGACCTGGGAGGGGTTGCAGGTTTTGCAGGATGGAGGCCACGGCCATCTTCTTCTGCAGGGTGGTGTCGCTGAGGTATTCATGGTCCAGGAGGCTGAGCAACCCTGTGAGCTCGGGAAGTAGCTGCTCCAGCACTGAGGAGGGAGGTCCATAGGGTATAGTCACCACACTGTGGACTAGGGTGCTCGCTTTCACCCACAGAGGCCAGGGAAGTGGGGGGGGTCATAGGGTAGGACCAGAGGCCAGACCTCAGAGACCCTCACAGCTGTCCCAGCACTGGCCAGCCCCCTCCCTTGGGAGAGCTCAGCTCTGTTCCTGGTGAGGCTTCTCCAAGCCTCTCCGGCTGCCTCCAACCTTAACTGACCCCATTTTAAGGACTGACATTCCCCAGGTCCATCCTGGCAACACTGAGCCCAGGTAGCCTCAAGCAAGGAGTACATAGGCCTCCCTCTGGCTCAGCCTGTCCTGTTTTGCAACCCTGGATCTTTCCTCCCTACAGCTCAGATCTCAGCATAACTCCCAGGCTGGGGCCATCCAGGACACAGGCAGGAAGGGAGCCTTCCTGTCCCATCCCTTCACAGGCTTCAATCTTTGGAACCTTCTGTTTCCGGTGCCTTGGCGGGAGCC
This sequence comes from Erinaceus europaeus, assembly GCF_950295315.1. NCBI lineage: Eukaryota > Metazoa > Chordata > Mammalia > Eulipotyphla > Erinaceidae > Erinaceus > Erinaceus europaeus. The sequence goes on along the minus strand of NC_080163.1, from coordinate 55,932,707 downwards.
AAATGAAACATTAACCCTTCCCAAGCCCAGTCCCCAGACTACGGCCACCGTTCTTTCCTTCCATGCCATGCCAGAGCTTCTCAGACATGACTGTATGTATGAGTTACATGGGGCCTTGCAGGTTCTGACTCAAGAGGTCTGGACTGGGGCCCCAGACTCTGCATTTATGACAAGCTCCTGGCTGCAGCTTCTACAACTGGGGGAGGCCACAAGGCCACAAAGTCCTGGAGCAGAGAGTCATTTAAAGACTGACTCATGCCAAGACCTTGGCTTCCTGTCCCCAGAAGTGACTTTGTGGGATTCTCTCTGTCTGTCTTTCTTTTCTTATTTATTGGAAGTAGGAGAGAGAAAGAGGGACACCTATAGCACTATTTCACCACTTGCGAAAATTTCTCCTTGCAGGTGGGGGTTAGGGGCTTGAACTTGGGTCCTTGCACATTTTAATATGTGCACTCAACTAGGTGTGCTACCATCCAGCCCCTGTCTCTGTTTTTTCTATCTTAGTGAAAAAAAAAAAAAACCAAATAGCCTGGAATGATGAAATTGTGCATGCACAAGGTACCAAGGAAGAATAAAAATCTGTCTGTCTCTGTCTCTATCCCCACCTGCAGGGGGATGCTTCACAGTCTTTACAAGCAGCCAAGCATGTCTGCAGGTGTCTATCTTTCTCTCCCCCTCTCTATTTCCCCCTCTTCTCTCAATTTCTCTCTGTCCTATCCAATAAAATGGGAAAAATGGCCACCAGGATCAGTGGATTCATATCACCAGCACCAAGCCCCAGCAATAACCCTGAAGGCAAAAAAAAATTGGTATAGTAGTAAAGTCCTGACAACAACAAAACAAGCTAGCTAGTAAGCAACAAACCAATCAACTAGCCAACAAAAAGCCCTGTAGTGTTAAGTTCACATAGCAGTCACATAAAGCGTGACACTTAGGTATGACACTGAAGGATGGCCAAGAGTATAGTTGTGTGCACTGTGACCCTTTCCCAGCCTTGTCTTTCCCAGCTGTGGACCCCTGAGCTGGAGAAGTAGCTCACATGGATAGTGCGTTGCTTTGCCATGTGCAGTACCCAGGTTCAAGCCTGACCTCCACCTCATTGAAGGAAGCTTTGGTGCTCTGGTTTCTTTTTCTCTCTCTGCCTTTCTCACTCTAAGGGAGGAGGAAAAGGAGAAGGAGGAGAAATTTCCTAATATAATTCCTAGCTATGACCATGGAAAGCGAGCTCAAACTGATTGGGATGCAGAGGTTACACAGGCTCCTGTGCTAAATATGAACAGACGTGGCCCGAGGTCAGATCAGTGGAGTTTACAATTAATGGTATTTATATACTTTCCCCATATTTGGGAGCTACTCTGTAATCCAGCTTTCTAGTCCTAGTACCAACTCTGAAACCATCTCCCCAGACAAAACTTTCAGCACACTTGCCTGCTAGCTATCAGGCTCAGGCAAAAATTAATAAAGTCAAGCCCCCTTGGAATATAACTTAGACTTCCTAGTGTCTTCCAACATGAAGACCCCAAATCTCATCTACTATACTTCTGCCTGTAGGTTCCTGTTTATTAAACTATTTGTTTTGCTTTATATCTTAATTCTTTTTCAGCCACCAAATTGCAGATGCCACCATGATGCCAACCTGGCTTCACTGGGCAGGTGACTTCACCAATGTGTCCTGGAACCCCACCTCCCCAGGGCCCTGCCCCACTAGGGAAAGATATCAATAGGCTGGGGGGATGGATTGACCTGTCAATGCCCATGTACAGCAGAGAAGCAATTACAGAAGCCAGACTTCCCACTATCTGCACCCCATAAAAATCTTTGATCCATACTTCCAGAGGGATATAGAATACGGAACTCTGGTGGTAGGGATTGTGTGGAATTGAACCCCTTATCCCACAAGCTTGTTGATAATTATTAAATCACTAATGAAAAATTAAAAAAAATTTACTAATATCTCTAAGCTGCCAGTTCTTCATCTGCAGAAAGGGGGAGGGTGATAACAGCACTAGTAGCTGCTTTACACAGTCCTGATGAGGATGAAATGAGCAATCCCATTGTACTCAGCATGCTGGATAGGGGTTCTGGGCATTTACTTCTGGCAGTTGCAGGTATGAATATTATTGGGACCAAAGATAGGAACTTCTAAGACTTGCCCGAATGGTACTCAGATTAAGAGATGGAAGAGTTATGAGGGATGCTTGGCCTAGTTATCAATCCTCCTAAAAAACAGGAAATCTCTGGTGTCCCAGGAGATAGGAGAGAGCCTTACAATCTTATCATCCCACACCAGGAATTGTGAGGTCTGTTTTTGATGTGTATACAGATCAAACCCTGCAAAACTCCCCTTTTCTTTAAAGTTCTTTACAGTGGCAAGATTCTGTGTTCTTTTCCCCCACTTTAAATGTGTATTTTTTCTTCTTTTTTTTTCTATTCTTTTTTTTTTTTTTGGCCTCCAGGGTTATTGCTGGGGCTCAGTGCCTGCACTACGAATCCACTGCTCCTGGAGGCCATTTACTCCATTTTGTTGCCCTTGTTGTTGCGCTTATTGTAGTTGTTATTGTTATTGTTGTCATAGCGGTATTGTTGGACAAGACAGAGAGAAATGGAGAGGTGAAGGGAAGACAGAGAGGCGGGGATAAAGATAGACACCTGCAGACCTGCTTTACCGCTTGTGAAGCGACCCTCTGCAGGTGGGGAGCTTGGGGCTCGAACCGGGATCCTTACGCTGGTCCTTGCACTTTGCACAGTGTGTGCTTATCCCGCTGCACTACTGCCCAGATCCTTTTCTATTCCTTTTTAAAATTTTAAAAAATTTATTTATAAAATAAAAAATATCGACAAGACCATAGGTTAAGAGGGTACCATTCCACACAACTTCCACAACCAGAGTTCCATATCTTATCCCCATCCACTGGAAGCTTTCCTATTCTTTCTTTCTCTCTCTCTCTCTATTAGTGATCTAATATTGATTTACAAAATTACAAGCCAAAGGATGCAACTCTGCACCATTTCTACCACCAGAGTTTTAGATCCCCATTCCCCCTATTGGAAGCTATAAAAGTTCTCCTATGGTTGCAGATATGATTTAATTCCCTTTGGGAGCAGAAGGTGGGAGGTCTAGCTTCTTTAACTGCTTCTCCATTGAACATGGGTGTTGGCAGGTTGATCCATACTCCCAGGCTGTCCCTATTGTTCCCTAGTGGGGCAGGGCCCTGGGGAGGTAGAGTTTCAGGACATATTGGTGAGGTCGCCTGCCCAGTGAAGCCAGGTTGGCATCATGGTAGCATCTGCGATTTGGTGGCTGAAAAAGAATTAAGATATTTGGGAGTCGGATGGTAGCACAGCAGGTTAAGCACAGGTGGTGCAAAGCGAAAGGACCAGCATAAGGATCCCGGTTTGGGCCCCCGGCTCCCCACCTGCAGGGAAGTTGCTTCACAGGTGGTGAAGCAGGTCTGCAGATGTCTATCTTTCTCTCCCCCTCTCTGTCTTCCCCTCCTCTCTCCATTTCTCTCTGTCCTATGCAACAACAACAATAACTATAACAATAAAACAAGGGCAACAGAAGGAAATAAATATTTTTTTAAAAAACGTAGAAAAAAGAGAATTAAGATATAAAGCAGAACAAGTTGTTTAATAATCAGGAACCTACAGGCAGAAGTATAGTAGATGAGATTTGGGGTCTTCATGTTGGAAGACACTAGGAAGTCTATTTAAGTTATATTCCAAGGGGGTTTGACTTTATTAATAATTTTTGCCTGAGCCTGATAGCTAGCAGGCAAGTGTGCTGAAAGTTTTGTCTGGGGAGATGGTGTCAGAGTTGGTACTAGGACTAGAAAGCTGGATCAGGGAAGAGAGTAGCTCCCAAATATGGGAAAAGTATATAAATATGGTTAACTGGAAACCCCCATTAATTTGGTGAAGGGCCCATATTCAGTACAGTAGCCTGTGTAACCTCTGCATCCCTATAGATTGAGCTTGTATTCTGTGGTCACAGCTAGGAACATTCTAGGCTGCACTCATTGCCGGACCCATCTTCTTTGAGTGGTAGAGTATTTTGGCCCAACCTCCCTTCAGAGAATGGGGTAGTCCCTACTATTTTGATCCACTCTGAGGGCAAGGTGTATCCGGTTTCCTTCTAGAGACGATGTCCTCACTGGGATGAGCAGTTCCCACACTTTTCTGTGTATGGACCTCTGTGCTCATGTGATTAAGGTTCACCTCTTTGCTGATCTTTCTTGTGTTTAATGGTTTTCTAGTCAAACGAGCTAGAAGGGTGGAGAAATATTAGTTCCCTCTCCAGCAGAAGGCACAAGGGAGGCAACTGGGGGTGTGCAAGGAGACTGATTTCATGGGACTCTGAAAGTCCCACCTTGTGACGTGTTCATGACTGTAATGATGCTGGGCTGGTGTGCAAGAAGCAGGAGGCAATGGAGCACTTGGAACAGCTCCTTCCAGCCTCAGGATGCCTTCTAGAATGTCTTCCAGCTGGAGGGGCATTAATGCAGGCCAGGAACTCTATGACTTCCATAACCTTAATTGGGAAAGCAATTGAGCTTCAGGTCCTGACTGCTCTCCTCCTGTCTCTATTCCTGCTTCATGTCACTTGTGCTTTCTGATGGTGGTATTGGAGCACTGGAGTTGTCTTTTATGTCTGAAGTTTATTTAGAATATATTTCATTGATCCTGTTTAGTTTAGCTGAGCCTTAGGGAGGCACAGGCAAACGCTAGAAGAAGAATGGAGGCACAGTGAATTCTAATGAGGGGAAACAAACAAACAAAACAAACAAAAAACAAAACAAGGAACAGCCTAGGCCTAATCATTGTTTATAAATCTTCAACTGCCCATAAGAGACACAGAAACCCAACTGGGCGATAATTGTCCCCCAGGATGCAGAAACATTTGCCAAATGAAATTAGAATCTGACTTAAAAATATATCTAAGATTAGATCACCAAGTGTTCATCATTCCTGGTGAAGAACCAACTGAGATCAATTTTCTCACTGCCCCTCCAGCCTCCCTTTCTGACAGGAATCAGAATGAGATGGCAGAGAGCAGAAACTTAACCACAGGCAAAAAGCACTGTTTCTGGCTCCCCGGGCCACATCCTTGGTGCACTTCCAGAAGCAAACCCAAGAAACCTTCTAGCACAAGGCCAGTGTGGAAAGGGCAGATCTATTTAGAGAATCTGATTCTTATGGCAAAAGAGAAGTGAATAATTCAACCACAGGGATAATAATAACTCCAGTTGTGGCTCCAGTCAGAAGAACCCAGGGGGCACTCGGACATATGAACTCACTCTTAGACACCTCAGAGACCCCTTAGAATGTCCAAAAATGCTTGGCAGGCAACCATTTGCAAGTTACTGTTTTACTCTTCTAGCAGTAGGAGACACGATTTCTCTTCCCCCAACCTAGCTATTCAAAAAGTCTCTTAAGGACAAAGGGAACTCATCTTCCTTTGTGTTCAAAGGCAGAGAAAATGCAACTGGCATGATTTAAAAGAGGGCCAATGGGAAGAGCTGTCAAAATGTGGTTTTATGAAAGAACTACAATTTTTTTTGTTTGGTTTACTCAAATTTCCATTTCCATTTCCAAACAGCAAAATGACTCAGCTACTCTATCACAAAGGGTCTTGTGCTGGAGAAAGGACAAATTTGTTTTGAGCATGATTTTTCCAGGTGCTCTGGAGTATAATGTGCTTTAACGACAGAGTGCATTAGTGAGAGATGACATATATAATAGTGATGGGTTCCTTGGCAACACTGCCATCAGTGGCAAAAGACATATATGATTCTGGTCCCAGTAGGGTATTCCAGATAGCCTAGGCATGTAGGAGCTGCACCATCTAGGTTTGTGCCATCATTTCCCATGACGTTCACCTAAAGATGAATTTCTCCCAATATACTCTTTCTGTGAAGCAATACGACTGTACAGCAGTGCGGATATATGTCACCCTGGAAAGGAAAGTGACATACTAAACAGGTGTACCTTCATTTCTTGGGTGGTTATAAGGAAAGGAAAAAAGAAACTTTCCTAGGCCCCTCCAGCTCTTCCAGAAGGACTTTCCTCCTGTTTGCCATCATACTTTCCCCTAGGGAGAGCTTCCAGGGAAAGAACTCCCCCACTGGCTGTTCAGCCTCTTCCCCGAGGCCTTTAGATATGCTGTTCCTTTTGCTCAACAAAACTTCCTTCATCTGTGTACCAGCAATGCCCCTACCACTTCTCAACCTGCTCATGACTTCCTTAGGGTAATGTTCCCTGCCTTCTCACCCACATCTATTCCTCTACTCTGTGCTGTCTTGCTCACCCTCCTTGTGGTAATTATCACAATGAATTAGTATGCTTACGAACTCGGTTAATATCTGTGTCAAGTTCAGCCTTGAGCCTGAACTCCTTGAGAGCAGGAAAGCACTAGTTTTTGATAGTGCTTGAAGGGCTTTATTTATTTATATTATTGGACAGAGACAGAGATAAATCAAGAAGGAAGGAGATAATGGAGAGGGAGAGAGAAAGGGAAATACCTGCAACACTGATTCACTGCTTGTGAAGCTTCCCCCTGCAGATGGGGACAGGAGACTTGAACCCAGGTCCTTGCAAATTGTAACATGTATATGCTCTATCAGGTGCACCATCGTCTAACCCTGCTAACTGCTTTAATATTTGTGGGGTGTATGAATTACTAATATCTACAAGCTAATTCTTATAACCTCATGGTAGCTTAACAAAGCGATGCCTGGGAGGGGACAGTGGGGAAGCAGAAAACCCAAAGTCTTGGAAAACAATAGGAAAGAGAAACCGAATTTCTCACTTGGCTCAGCGCCTCAAATCCTATTTCACTGCACTGGTTTCCCTTGTATGAGTATTTTTGCCTACTGACTTAGTGATGCACATTTTGTAGTTGGCGGAATTTAATCCTAATACATAAATTGGGAAATAAAGATACTTACACAGATTGAGCTGCCTAATGACTAGAGTTCAAGGCTGTTTTCCCATTTTCACACTGTGTGCCTCTGGGACACATATGTAACTGTCCCATGACTTATGTATAATATATCAGGGACATATATGTGAGGGGGTCAACCACATGCTAAGGACACAAGAGGACATGATAGAAATAGTAAGTATTCAGCACATGATAACTATTTGCAGGACTCTTGGATCACTATTAATGCCATTAGTCAATGAAGAGATTTCTAGGCTTTATTGACACAATCTACCTTTTAAATAAAAAAAAAAAAGGCTGGTTCCTAGTTATAGGTATAGGGGCTAAGGATTGAAGACTGGACAGGACACCAAGGAGCTAAGCAGTGGGGCCTCTCCAGAGCCCCATTCAGGAAGTTTCTACTTCTCCTCCTCCTCCTCCTTCTTTTTAAAAATCTGTATATTTATTAACACAAGAGAGGGCCAGAGCATCACTATGGCACATGTAATACTTGTGACCGAATTTAGAATCTCATCCTTTTAAGTCCATTACTCTAGCCCCTGCACTACCTTCTGGGCCACGTTAGAGGCTGCTTCTGACAGAAGTCCCTGAGCCTACTTCACAAAGAGGCCATCAGCAACACACCAACAACCAGTACAGAGAGCTGCTCATTCACTTGGTGTCTGCAGTAATCTTTTCTTTTCCTGCCACTGTCTCCCAACTTGCTACCAATCTATCCATCTCTGGCTGTGGGGATAGTTCACTTCCTCCCTCTGAATTGGTAAGGATTTCTTTCCCATTCTAAGTAACTAAAGGCCAAACATCGAACAAAGTATTGAAAGGAACTCTTACTGGTTAGACCTGCATTGTTGGTGGCTAAAACAAATACCTCCTGTTGTCCCAGAGTGAATCAACATGGTTCAGGGAAGGCCACGGTTAATGCTGGCTGGAAAAGAATGGAAAAGGTGCCTTCAAGAAACCCCCACAGGATCAAGGACTTGGATGTTAGACCAGAAACTATGAGATATTTAGAGGAAAATATTGGCAGAACTCTTTTCCACTTAAGTTTTAAAGACATCTTCAATGAAACAAATCCAATTACAAAGAAGACTAAGGCTAGCACAAACTTATGGGACCTACATCAAATTAAAAAGCTTCTGCACAGCAAAAGAAACCACTACCCAAACCAAGAGACCCCTCACAGAATGGGAGAAGATCTCTACATGCCATACATCAAACAAGAGGCTAATAACCAGAATATATAAAGAGTTTGCCAAACTCAACAACAAGAAAACAAATAACTCCATCTAAAAATGGGGAGAGGACATGGACAGAATATTCACCATAGAAGATATCCAAAAGGCTGAGAAACACATGAAAAAATGCTCCAAGTCTTTGATTGTCAGAGAAATGCAAATAAAGACAACAAGATACCACTTCACTCCTATGAGAATGTCATACATCAGAAAAGATAACAACAGCAAATGCTGGAGAGGTTGTGGGGTCAAGGAACCCTCCTGCACTGCTGATGGGAATGTAAATTGGTCCAACCTCTGTAGAGAACAGTCTGGAGAACTCTCAAGCCAGAAATGGACCTAACCTATGATTCTGAAATTCCTCTCCTGGGGATATATCCTCAAGGAACCCAACACACCCATCCAAAAAGATCTGTGTACACATATGTTCTTAGCAGTACAATTGTAATAGCCAAAACCTGAAAGCAACCCAAGTGTCCAACAACAGATGAGTGGCTGAGCTAGTTGTGTTATATATACACAATGGAATACTACTCAGCTATAAAAAATGGTGACTTCACCATTTTCAGCTGATCTTGGATGGACATTGAAAAATTCATGTTTAGTGAAATAAGTCAGAAACAGAAGGATGAATATGGGATGATCTCACTTTCAGGCAGAAGTTGAAAAACAAGATCAGAAGAGAAAACACAAGTAGAACCTGAACTGGAATTGGCGCATTGCACCAAAGTAAAAGACTCTGGTGTGTGTGTGTGTGTGTGTGTGTGTGTGTGTACACCGGTCCAAGAAGGATGACAGAGGACCTAGTGGAGGTTGTATTGTTATATGGAACACTGAGCAAAATTATGCATGTACAAACTATTGTATTTACTGCCGAATGTAAAACACTAATTCCCCAATAAAGAAATAATAATAATAAAAAAGGAACCCTCACAGTAAAGCCAAGCCTTCATGCTTTCCTAGAGTTAAAGATAGCCCTGTGTGAGGGAGGGTAAGGGATAATTCGGTCACATTGGAAGGCTTTTGTGCAGTCAGGGCAGGAAACTGGATATCCTTTTTTTTTTTTTTTGTATCTTTATTGTTGTTGTAGTTATTATCATTGTTGTTATTGATGTTGTCATTGTTGGATAGGACAGAGAGAAATGGAGAGAGGAGGGGAAGACAGAGAGGGGGGAGAAAGAAAGACACCTGCAGGCCTGCTTCACCGCCAGTGAAGCAACCCTCCTCCAGGTGGGGACCCGGGGGCTCGAACTGGCATCCTTATGCTGGTCCTGTGCTTTACACCACGTGCACTTAACCCAGTGCACTACCGCCCTGTTGCTGAGGAGTTATTCTGATGCAGTCTCCGCCCCCAGGTTTTACTATGCCTTGGGAAACCCTAGCATTGCTCCCTTCAACCAATCCTGGCCCTACAGGTCACCTCTGGTTGTCGCCCAATAAAAAGCCCCCTCCCCCCACTCTGGGCTCTCAGCTCTCCCTCTCTGAGGTCGCTCCCTGCTCTCCCCCCAGTGGTCGGCCATTGCCGGCTGGCTCCACGTGGTCCGAACCAACCCCCCCCCATCCTATAATAAAGATTTGTGTACCCCTTTGCTCTGGACGTCGGCTCTCTTCTCCGCGGTGCAGCCCGACACCAGACCACCTCAACAACACCACCCGACTCCGTGATATCCTTTTTTGGTGTTGTTGTTGTTGTTTTAATGTAACATCTATTTAATTTTTTTAAAACATATCTTCATTTGTTGGATAGCGACTGTCAGAAATCAAGAAGGAAGGGGGGGACAGAGAGGAAGAGAGACAGAGAGACACCTATATCCCTGCTTCACAACTTGCAAAGTTCTCCCCATGCAGGTGAGGAGTGGAGGCTCAGACCTGGGTCCTTGCTCATTGTAATATGTGTGTTCAAGCAGGTGCACCACCACCTGGCCTCCTGAAACTGGGCATCCTTTACACTAAAGAGAGCAGCTCAAGTTTGATTGCATGGGACAGAGACAAAATCCCAGTGAAGGGAGGTGTAAAGAAATAGAAGAGTTGGGATTTGGGATGAGAGGATCAGGTTTGGATCCTAACTCTTCCCACTTTGGGGGAATCATTGGATCATGCAAAGCTTGCCTGTCTTCTTCCCTAAGAAGGCATTTAGAATGCTCATACATAGGTTTGTGCTAGAGAGAAATGGAGACTGGCAGGGGAAAGGCTTTAACTGCTGATGATTATTATCAGAGATGGCAGAAGAGCACAACTGATCTGCTATTTCATGGGAACAGACAGTGAGGCTGCAGGTGAGTGGGGGAAGCAGGTCAGTGATCCTTATTTCTGAGTGATCTTCTTCCCAACAGTCAGTCCAAGGTGACCTGCTCATAGGAGTCCTGTGTCTTAAATAGCCTTTTTAGCATTAGCTCTGGCCAGATCCTGTTGACCATCAGCAAAGTCTTCATTCCCAGACACCTTGATTCTTGGCCCTGGACTTCTGGGGAAGCTATAATTAAGGTGCAGCCAGGCTTCCTCAACCCCCAGGTGGTCTGCTTCAAGGAGGGGGTGGGGCAAACCACACTTCTAAGGAAATAACTCCTGGCTGTGGGACAGGCCACCCCCAGAATTGTTCCTTTGTTTGCAGATTCCTCCTTGTTTAGCTCACAAAGGAAATGGTTCCAGGAGGAAGTGGAAAACTGTGACACACTCTTCCCCAAGATGGCAGCTGTTTCCGTTTCAAGCAGTCTGCCCCAACTCCTTCACCAAAGTCTTAAAAAAGTTCTTAAGTGATGTTCCAGATGTTGGGTTAAACATTTTGGCATGGGTTAGCTCATTTAATCCTCATAATAACTCTGTGAAGTAGGTGCTATTTTTATCCTGTTTTATACACAAACCAAATGAAGCACAGATAGGCTTAATTGTTTTTCTAGAGGTACACAACCAACAGAGCCAAGATTCAAGCCCAATTCTGTGACCTGCAGCAACTGAAAGCTGGAGAGTTCCCTCCCCCACCCTAAGTCTCAGCTCCTTTCAAAATTTGCTGGGGCTGCTCCCCATGATGGTATCCATTTGTAGGATGGGATTGGGACTTGAGGGCTGAATGGGGCTGGGTTTTCTGCTCCAGAGAAGTCTGTTTGAAGACCCATTTTACCAATAGCCTGAGGCAGGCTAGGCTAGGAGTATATGGATAATAGTCATCATGATAATGATAATGATAATAATAATAATAGCTTCCAAAAATGGTTATTAAAAGGGTATATGCCTTAGATTATTTCTATTTTTTTCTACCGGAGTTCTTGCTGGAGCTTTGTGTCTGGATGGTTCTACTAGTCTCAGCCATATCCTTTCCCTTTTTCCCTTCCCTTTCTTTTCTTTATGAAAGAGAGAGAGAGAGAAAAGGAAAGATACTTGCATCACTGCTCCACCATTCCTAAAGCTTTCTCCTTCCATGTGCCCAACACTCTGTGTCTATTACCTTATGTAGTTTTCGTGGCAATGCTGTCTGGTAAGTATACTTCATGTTATAATTTCACTGTCAAGAAATTGACACCAAAGAACATTCTTGGATGTCACAAGCGTCAGCTTTGACTTTCCAGCCTCCTATACTACATTTCCCTACAGAGGAGAAAGCTAGGAACTAGAAACCTGGATATCAAACTCCAGTTCCACATTTACTTGCTGGGTGACCTGGAAAAGTTGACTTATGTTTCTGAGCTTCAGCTTCCTTGCCATTGAATTGGGGTGATGAGAGAGGCTCTGCCTACTTTTCAGACCTCGAATCTGACAGTATTTGTGAAATGTAAGAGTAGACCGATGTTTGTAAATTGGTGAGTTGTATTTAATAGAACTTGTGCCACAGGTTCTTCCTTCCCCCAATCAAAACTGCCTAGGATTCAGGAGATGATACTCCTGGGAATTTGGCTGTGGTGCACTTGGTAGAGCTCACATAAGGAAGGACCTGGATTTAAACCCTCAGTCCCTACCTGCAGGACGGAAGTTTTATAAGTAGCAAAACAGTGCTGCAGGTGTCTCTCTTACTTTCTCCCATCTCAATTTCTTTCTGTCATGTTGGATGTTGGGCTCAGGCAAAAATTAGTAGTCATAGGTCCCTTGGAACATACCTAAAATAGACTTCCTAGATACTTCCAACATGAAGACACAAATTCTCATCTGCAATATTCTTACCTATAGGTTCCTGATTATTCAATAATTTGTTCTGCTTTATTTCTTAATGCTTTTCAGCCACCAAGTTGTAGATGCTACCATGACACCAACCTGACTTCCCTGGGCAGACGACCTCACCAATGTGTCCTGTAAACCCACCTCTCCGGAGCCTGGCCTCACTAGGCAAATATAGGAACAGGCTGGGAGTATGGATCGATCTGCCAATGCCCATGTCCAGTGGAGAAACAATTATAGCAGCCAGATCTCCCACCTTCTGCACCCCCTAATGATCCTGAGTCCATACTCCCAGAGGGATAAAGAATGGGAAAGCTTCCAATGGAGGGGATGGGATGCAGAAATCTGGTGGTGGGAATTGTATGGAATTGTACCCGTCTTATACTACGGTCTTGTCGATCATTATTAAATCGACAGAGAGAGAGAGAGAGAGGAAGAGAGAGAGAGATGGAGAGGATACTCCATAGCACTACTCTATTCAGAAAGGGGGAAGATAAGGGTGACAATTCATATAAAAGACCCTTCATTGTGACAAAGGAGTCAGAAAGCCAGAAGTGCATCTTTTATCCTCTACTAATAGGAAGGTAGTTTGTATTTTCCGCTTAGTAGAGTTAAACTTATTTTCTTTTTATTTCTGACCTATTGTTGATATCTGATACCTTACCCCCAACCCTGCCGAAGATTTTACCTCTTCCAACTGCTACCTACTACTAGCTGTGAAATCTTGAATGTGTTTCTTTACACACACACACACACACACACACACACACACACACACACACACACATACACACACACACACACACTTTATGGGGGGGTTAATGGTCATTTATGGTTTATAGTACAGCTGTTGGCATACGGTTACATAATAGGTGTCTATAAAACACTCAATTCCCAACCTAGGTTCCCCTCTCCCATCATACACCAGGACACCAACACCCCTCTATCCCACTCCTTTGCCTTCTTCCCCAGAGTCCTTTGCTTTGGTACAATACACCTCAGATATGTTTCTTAGCTTCTCTGTCTCCTCATCAGCAGAATAGGGGTAATAATGACCCAGTTGGTATTACATGGAGTGCTTAGAGCAGTTTGCTTTAAGTTGGCTATTAATATTGCTACTCAAAATCTTTTGCATCCTCCAGGTAGCACCCATTCCCTCTTTGAAGACTGGTTTAGATACCACTTCCTCCAGGAATCTGCCATTAAAAGCAGGTGCCTTTCAGCACAGGTGAATTTCTCTATTCCTCTGGAATAGAGAACTTGTTCAAGATCCTTCTCCATCCAACTGTGACCCTGTGAGGGTAGAGATGATTTTTGATTTAACAGGAGCCACTGTGCCTGGCTCAGTAATGGGCACACAGCAGGTGTGCTGTGGAAGGGGTTGACTGGCAAATAAGAACTCTGTGGAAGGTTCACAGAATAAGAGGGGCCGTCAATCTTGCCTGTGACAACTGTATCCAAGAGTAGAAGAATTTGTGTGTGTGTGTGTGGGGGGAGGGTATAGTGGGCTTCTCCCCTGAGTTGTGGGGTGGGAACTTGAAAGTGCAAACCTGAAGCAGATGAAAATAACAATATTCTGTTCACTGTGTGGGAGAACTTTCTAGAAATCTGAGCTAAGAGAGGCAAGAGATTTGAACCTAGGTGGGATGGCCTGTCTCCTGGGCAGAAAGGCCTGGTGAGTTAGCAAGCACTGAGGCAAGAAACATCTAGAATCAAGGCTATGAAATACCCTCCCAAGGCCAGCAGCCCCAAGCAGAAGCCAGATTTCTCATCTGTGAAACAGGTCACAAGAGCACACACCTTGGAGTGAATAAGAATCCTCCATGAAGGCTGGCTTATTTCTTTTTTTTTTTTTTTTAAATTCTTTTTTTTTTTTTTTTTTAATTTTTTATTTAAGAAAGGATTAGTGAACAAAGGCATGAGGTAGGAGGGGTACAACTCCACACAATTCCCACCACCCAATCCCCATAACCCACCCTCTCCCATGATAGCCTTCCCATTCTCTAGCCCTCTGGGAGCATGGACCCAGGGTCGTTGAGGGTTGCAGAAGGTAGAGGGTCTGGCTTCTGTAATTGCTTCCCCGCTGAACATGGGCGTTGACTGGTCGGTCCATACTCCCAGTCTGCCTCTCTCTTTCCCTAGTAAGGTGTGTCTCTGGGGAATCTGAGCTCCAGGACACATTGGTGGGGTCTTCAATCCAGGGAAGCCTGGCTGGCTTATTTCTATTAGGTTGTTCCTGTTATTACTAATCACAGCAGGACCAGGCATCAAACAGGGGTTTCATTAGACATTCTAGGTGAACAACTAAAGTTCAGGCTCAGAATGGTCACCTTAAAAAAAAAGTCTACCAGCAAAAAAGATGATATTGTGTTCTTTGGGACAAAAATTCATGGAACAGGAGGAGATTTTGCTTAGCGAAATAAGCAGAGATGAAAGACAACTACCAGATGCTTTCACTCATATGTGGAATCTAGAGATCTGATTTACATGAACCTGCCCAAAAAAACCCCCACAGAAAACTCTAAACAAAACAGAAGGAAGCAAATGGTATAACTTATGAGAACTATGGTGGTTATCTTTGGGAGGTGGGAGGGTAGGGATACAGAACGCTGGTGGTGGGTATTGTGTGGAACTATACATTATAATCTTACAATCTCATAACAAACTATTAACAACAAATAAAAAAATTTAAAAAATGTATCAGGCTGGGTGGTGGTGCACCCAGTTGAGTGCATACTTTACCATGCCAAGGACCCAAGTTCAAGCCCCCCAGTCCCTATCTGCAGGGGGGGACACTTCATGACAGGTGAAGCAGCACTGCAGGCATCTCTTTTTTTCTCTTCATCTGTCTCCCCTCTCAAGTTCTCTCTGTCCTATTAAATTTTTTTCCCTTTATTGAGGGATTAATGTTTTACATTTGACAATAAATACAATAGCTTGTACATGCATAACATTTCTCAGTTTTTCACATAACAATACAACCCCCACTAGGTCCTCTCCAGGAAGATGTTTCTCTAGAGAAGGAGAGGAGGAGAGGAGGAGAGGGAGAGGGAGAGGGAGAGGGAGAAGGAGAGGGAGAGGAAGAGGGAGAGGGAAGAGAGGGAGAGGGAGGGAGAGGGAGAGGGAGGGAAAGGGAGGGAAGGAGAGGGAGAGGGAGGGAGAGGGAGGGAGGGAGAGAAGAGAGAGAGAGAGAGAGAGAGAGAGAGAGAGACACTATATCACAGAGCTTCTTCCAGTGCAGTAGGGGCCAGGACTGAACCTGGGCTGAGCACACAGCAAAGCAGGTACCCTTCCAGGTGGGCTGTCTTAGAGAATTACCACCTTGAACTCTGTCCAGGTAGGAAGTCTTTCCTTCTCCCTTCCTCTCTTCCTCTCTTTCCCAGTCTTGCTAAAAGTTCTCCATGTTCACTCTAGACTAATTTTTGGGTCTGTTCCCAGCAATCTAGCCCAATGGAGCCCAGTTACCCCAGGACCCACTTTGTGTGTGTGTGTGTGTGTGTGTGTGTGTGTGTGTGTGTGTGTGTGACTCTTGGTTTGATCCCTGCCTCCTGGGCTGAACACGGTGGTCAGGAAAGGGAGGGCCAAATTTCTTGGGAATATATGTCTTGTTATTTAGAGATAACCCCCTACACACACACACACACACACACACACACACACACACACACACACACACACACACACCTCCTCTGCAATGTCATTAGATCTACACACTCAACTCTCTTTTCAAACTACTGCATTTTATTTATTTTATTTTTGAGAGATACGAGAGAGACTCACACAGAGCTCATACACTGCTCAGCTCTGGCTTATAATGGTGCAGGGGATTGAACCTGGGACTTTGGAGTGTCAGGCATGAGAGTTTGTATAACCATTATGCTATCTCCCCCATTTCAACTCTCTTTTCAAATGGATGGAATTAGCTGTGTGATGTCTCTCTGGTTTTAAGCAGGAAAGAGAGATGAGCTCACACATCCTGCTGCTCAGCTGTCATTTTTGCTATAGCTTCTAACTGAGCACCTCTTTTTAATTCCAGCCTATTTATTTATTATTAAAATTATTAATTATCTTTATTAATTTATTGGATAGAGACAGTCAGAAATAGAGAGGGAAGGGGGATATAAAGAGGGAGAAAGATAGATACCTGCAGCACTACTTCACCACTTGCCAAGCATTCCCCTTCCAGGTGGGGTCTAGGGGCTCAAACCTGGGTCCTTGTGCCTTATAACATGTGCGTTCAGCCAGCCACACCACTACTTGACCTCTTATTTATGTATTATTATCTTCCTTTTTAGATAGACATTGAGAGGGAGGAGGAGAGGGAGAGGAAAGGAGGGAGAGAGGGGGCAAGAGGAGAGAAGAGGAGGGGGAAGCAGAGGGGTAAGGGAGAGAGATCATAGCCCTGAAGCCTCCTTCAACACAGTGGGGCCCAGGTTTGAAGCTGGGTACATGTGTACATGGCAAAGCAGCATGTTATCCAAATAACCAAGCCCAGCCTTTTTTTTTTTTTTTTTTTTTTTTTTAATCCTGCTTCAGGCTCTCACAATCAACTCCACGAGGGCTCTCACCAGTTCCCTTTATGACACAGCTCTCTCCCTAAGGTCCCATGGCTTCTCCTTAAATTCTCTGTAACTCCATCTTTCCTCTGGATCAGAAGGTGGGAGGGAAGAAGGAAGGGGCTAGAGGGAATACTAATGCCTCTGTAGTTCATTCAGAAGGTGGTTGTTTATAGATCTGTATTTATTCATTATTTTCCTTTTTATTGGAGGGGCTAATGGTTTATAGTATAGTTGTTGACACAGGGATACAATTTCTCACCTCACCATGATAGGGTTTGCAAAACACTTTTGCCTCCAGCCTAGGTCCCTCTCCACCATCATGAACCAGGACCTGAAAGCCCACTCTCCCTCCCCCAACCAGATTCCTTTGTTTTTAGTGCAATGCAGCAAACTCAGTCCAAGTTCTACTTTGTGTTTCCTCTCTCTGTTTTTATTTCTCAACTTCTGCCCAAGAGTTAGATCATCCTGTATTTATCCTCTTCTTGGTTTATCTCACTTATCATGATTCCTTCAAGCTACATCTAAGAGGTGAAGAAGGATGGTGATGTCATCATTTTAAATGGCTGAAATACATATATTACAACTTTCTTAGCCACTTATTTATTTTTGATGAGAGGAAGGGAGGGAGGGAGAAATAGAGATACAGAGAGAGAGAGATACAGAGAGAGAAAAACAGGGAGACTGAGACCAGAGCACTCACTGCCCAGCTCTGGTTTAAGGTGGTACTGGGGATTAAACCTGGGACCTCAGAGCCTCAGGCATGAAAGTCTTCTTACATAACCATTATGTTATCTCCCCAGCCCTCAAGTTTGTACTTAAAGACTGAACTTTGCACACACACACACCCCCATACACCCTCATTAACTGAATGCTTCCAGAATGTGCCCTGTCTTGTTTGCCTAAATGCAATAATTCCTCCCGGGGAAGGCAGGAGTCTGTTACCTGCATTTCTAGTTGAAGGCTCTAAATTCAGGGGATTAAGTGGAGAGAGCAAAGTCGTGATTCAAAGCAGTTTGTTACCTCATTTCTGAAGGCACCGGGCTCAGGGGATTAAGTGGCAGGAGTAGAGTCTTGATTCAAAGCCAGGCTATCTGATACTCAGCTGCCACATCACACCACTTCTATTATTAGCTACAAATCACAGGCTGCTCAGCCTCTCAGGGGCTGGCACATACTCCATCAGGGACCTGAGGAGAAGGCCCTGCTCTTGGGAGGGATGTGGAGGTTTCACCTAAACCCCGACCTGATTGCCAGGACATGCAGACCTGCTCTGAGCCCTGAACACACATATTTCCCCCTTTCCACTTTAAGTTTTCTCCACCTGCATGGCTGTTCTCCCACATTCTTAGGGTGCCTGGCTCAAAAGTGTCCCTATCCCTCTAAAGCCTCTAGGTCTTCTCTTTGATGGATACTGACTGGATAGGAGCTTACATCATGGCATTGGTGACCAAGTCTGGCTTTATCTTCCTGTTGGGGTGCAGGGACCTTGAATTTCCCCTAAGTCTCTGACTGCACATCCCCTCCCCTTCTTGCCCCCCCCTCCCCAGCTGTGCCTGGCTAAGGCTGGTGATGAAGAAACTTGATCCTTCTCTTCAGCTTCCCAGCACACTCCTAGATCACTTTTCTTCTTGGTTCAAGTGGAGCTAAAAAAAAAAAAATCCCCCTTGACTTCCTATCAGCTGTATCTGCACTCAGCAAACCCTTCAACAAAAATGGGCAAGAAGAGTTAATATTTACTCTCCAATAAAATCAGATTCCATCATCAAAAGAAAGTGTTCATAGGAATTATCACCACGTCTCCATTCTAAGATACCACTGATTTTGAAGTTTTTTGTTTGTTTTCCTACTAAATATGCTTTTAAGCAGAAAATCAGACAAATCAATAATATCTGGTGTAAGATCTATTTTGATTTTTTTAAATGGGTCTTAGCAGCAGTGAAAACCTTCAGAAAAAATAATAGGGTCCAATTACATTTTCACTTTCTTCTTTTAGACCTGTTGGTCTTGGAAAAATAGCTCCTCTGTCTTGACCAAACCATTATCAACCATGGACAAGACCAGCCCTGAGCCCCTGTGTACTGCTCATGTAGCCAGGGCACATCAGGAGGACACACACTCTGAGGCCAGCTGTGACTCTCCCACCCCCCCCCACCCCCAGTCAATGGCCAGAGGCTCATATCTTATCAAGTGCTGACTGGGAGCTAATCTATGTGGCCCTAGGTAAGAGGCTTCCCCTTAACCTTTAGTTCCCCACTGTTGCAAACTAGGGGAAACAGTACCAGATCAAATGTTCTCCTGACTATAGGTTTGTAGAGTTTCCTTCCTGATTGTCTTGGGAACAGGAAGGATGAAGTTATACTCAGTGTTCCCAGTCCCACTTCACCACCAATAGCTCACTTGCTTAAGACTGTTTGCAAAAGGATTCTGAAGCTAGAAGTAGCTTGAAGGAAAATTGGTAAATGACATTCTGGGTCCTTCTAGCCCTTCCCGTGCTACTCTGGAATACATACACTTCCTCTTTCTTTCTTTCTTTCTTTCTTTCTTTCTTTCTTTCTTTCTTTCTTTCTTTCTTTCTTAATTTCTTTCTTTCTTTCTTTCTTTCTTTCTTTCTTTCTTTCTTTCTTTCTTTCTTTCTTTCTTTCTTTCATTTCTTCCCAGCAGGGTTATCATTGATGTCTGCATGATGATATGACCATTCCTACTTTTTCTTTCTGATAGAAATAGGGAGAAACAGAGGAGAGAGAGAGAGAGAGAGACCGAGACCAAGACCTGAAGCACTGCTCCACCACTTGTGAAACTTTTCTCCTATGTGTGGGGACCAGGGTCTTGAACTTGGGTATGACAATGTATACTCTACTGGATGTGCCACTGCCCAACCCTGAATAGATAACCTTGGACACATTCTGAGGACAGTGTTACAATCCTCAGTCTTACACACTCTCAAAATCATCTTACCACAGTGCTCCAGGCAAGAACTCTCAGACTCTCTATCACCTACCTAATCCAGGGGTTGACTAACAATTTCTGGAAGTGACTAGCTTATACATATTTTAGACTCTGCATACTGTGCATGGCCTTGACTCCATCTTTGCAGTGAGAAAGCTGATACAACAAAGGGTATGTTTGTGTGTTGGTAGAACTTTCTTTCAGACACAGATGGGAAGGGCTGGTGAAACAGCTTACTTGGATACTCTGCTGCTCTGCTTACCATGTGCAGGACCTAGGTTCAAGCCCAGCTTTCACCACAATAAAAGAGGCTTTGGTGCTATGGTATCTGCCCCCTTCTACTCTGCTTTCTTTGTCTCTATCTTAAAAAAAAAAAAGAAATAGATGGTATACCAGATTTAACCTGTGTTCTGATCCCTGCAATATATATTTCCACCTGTCAGGTGAAGATACTGAAGCCCCCCCCCCCCCCCCCCAAGAAAGGAGATTCAAGGAAGTGGCTTTGTTTGGGAGCCTGATGTGAGGATAGTGAACTGGTGTCCTCACTCCACATGGCTCACTCTGCCATGACTCTTAGCCCAGTTCAGGCTGTGGGAATCCAGGCCTACATGGCTGAAGGGTGGTGCCCTACTTTTCTCCATCAGATCAGCTTTCCTCTAGGCTCTTAGAAGGCTATAAAAAGTTCTGGAACCTGGCCCCTGCAGGAGATTCAGGAGGGACTGGAATGATTGTAATGTGCTGCCACTTTCTGCCCCTGAAGCTCATGACAGCTGAGCCATGAAGAAGATGCACAGCCCTGCTGCTGCCTGGGATTCCCTGCATGGGACTGTAGGTGGGGGTGGGGGGTGGGGAGTAGGGTGGGGGACAGCCTCCTTGAGTCTTCAGGTGTGCGGCTTCATTGCAATTCCAGGAGGATAAGAGCCCCTTGAATTCTGAAGGCCAGAACTCTGAGGCCTCAGGAATGTGAAGGGCAGGAAGTGAAGCCTTACCCAAGCTGCCAGGCCATACCATACATTGATGAGTGTATCCCCTGGAACTGCCCAGTACTCTTCCCTCCCCTGACTCTCCAAAGCCTCCTTGCCATCACCAGGAAGTCTTTACCAAGTAAGACGCTGCCATGGCTTATCTAGCAAGTCCTTGGCTAAGTAATCTGAGGCTGACTCGCCAATATTTTTACAAGGAGGCAGGACTGGGTAACTACGTTGACCTTTCTAGGCCCCAGTCTGTCTGTCTATCTCTCTTTAAATCAGTGATTTAATATTGCTTTACAAAATTATAAGATAACAGGTATAATTTCATACTGTTTCCACCACTGCAGTTCTGTGTCCCCATCCACTTCATTGGAAACTGCAGTAGTTATTTCAAGGTTGCAGATGTGGGTTGACATTATATCTACAACTATCTATCTATATCTGTATATGTAAATATCTCTATCTCTCTATCTATTTTGCCTGTTTTTTTCTCTGGTCCTGCCTTTATTTCCTTTCTAAATCACACCCACAGTGATTACTACTTCTGAGTGTCCTTTTTATTTTTTCCCCTCTTCTCTCTCAGATAAGAGCGTTAGGCCCCAGTCTCTTCATCTGTCAAATGGAGATAATTTTTCTAAGTGTGTATGTATGTATGTATGTATATATACACGCAAATAGTTATTTATGTATGTACACACCTATAAAAATGTCTGATTATGTACTGAAATGAGACACAGGAAGTAAGTGAAATGCAAGAGGGCAAAGTCACGATAAACTTTTACTGGCCTGGCAAGATAGCTCACCAAAGGGGAGGGGGAGACGGAGAGTGAGAGAGAAAGCTAGACACCTGCAGACCTGTTTCACCACTTGTGAAGCATCCCCCTTGCAAGTGGGGAGCGGGGGTTGTGACCCAGGTCCTTGTACATGGTAACATGTATGCTCAACCGGGTCTGTCACTGCCCAGCCCCTCTTCACACTCATCCCTTTACTTATGTAATTATGCTTGAGGACTGTATTGTCTTCTATTTCCAGATTATTTCCTGAGTTTCTCAGTAGAGAATAGAATCTCCCAAAGAATAGAGGAAGCAGTAACAGAACAGGCCATGGACACACTAACAGAACAGACCATGAACACACTATAACAGAACAGACCATGGACACCCTAACAGAACAGACCATGAACACACTATAACAGAACAGACCATGGACACACTAACAGAATAGACCTTGGACACTGTGCTTTGCCATGTGCTTGACCCAGGCTTGAGCCTGGTCCTTACTGCACTTTAGTGCTGTGATGTCTCCATCTCTTTCTTTGTATCTGTCTCTTTAAAAAAAAGCTTAATTATTCACTATTGGGTAGAGACAGAAACTGAGAGGGATGGGGGGAATAGAGAGGGAAAGAGACAGAGAGACACCTGCAACCCCACTAGTGAAGTTTTCTCCCTGCAGGTGGGGGCCAAGGTCTTGAACCCAATTCTTTGTGCACTGTAATGTGTGCAATTAACCAGGTGCACCACTATCTGCTCCCTCTGTATCTGTGTCTTTGTCCTTTTATCGAAAAGATCATTCAAGAGTGGTGAAGCCTTAGCATAGATCAAACTGAACACCCATCAAAAATACCTTTTACCCTTAGTGGATGAGATTGTGGTGTGCAAGAAAGAAGATAACTAGCACAAGTACACTAACTACTGCTTGAATTTGTCTGTACATCACACACTGGCATGAGCCACAAAGACTGCCTCACAGGAACTCGAACTTATTAGTCCACACAGAACCAGATTTTGACAAACCTACAAAAATTTTAATACAAAACCATCTTTCTATTCAAAATCCATATACATTGCTGAGCTGTGATTTTAGAAAGTGAAAGTCATACACCTGTATTGGCACTCTTAACTTGTAGCTGCTGGGAATATTTGGGATGGGATAAAGTTAGTGGTATATCTTATATTCATGATGGCTGAGCTGCAACAGCTTCATGCTTGTAGAGAGGCTGGTATAATTCAGTGCACATACAGAGGCTGAGTGCTCTATGGTATTCATGGCCATTTATCTGCTATGGGTGAGATACCAGAAATGAAGGGACAAGTTGGTCTCAGACCATAGGACTCCAGTATACATAAAGGAGACAAATTATATTACAGCAACAAGAAACTAAAATAGTGCACTTAGATAGTGCACCTGTTGTGTCATGTACACAACCCTCAAGCCTCCACCATATTGGAGGAAGCTTTGCTACTGTGGAATCTTTCTCTCTCTCTTTCTTTCTCCCTTTCTTTCTTTCTTTCTTTCTTTCTTTCTTTCTTTCTTTCTTTCTTTCTTTCTTTCTCCCTTTCTTTCTTTCTTTTGCCTCCAGCATTATCAATGGGGCTTGGTGGCAGCACTAAGAATCCACTGCTCCTGGTGATCATTTTTTCCCATTTTATTGGATAGGACACAGAGAAATTGAGAGAGGAGGGGGAGATAGAGAGGAAGAGAGAGAAAGATAGATACCTGCAAACCTACTTAACTGCTTGTGAAGCATCCCTGCCCTGCAGGTGGGACGCTGGGGATTTCAACTTGGATTTCTGTGTGGGTACTTGTGCTCAGTACTATGTGCACTTATCTGGGTGTGCCACCACCCTGCCCCATCTCTCTCTCTCCATCTTTATGTCTAAAAAAGTCAGCTTGGGGCTTTGAGACCCTTGAAATGACCAAACAAAGAGCAGCAAGAACAAAACTAGAGCAGCAGAATCTTCTAAAAGCCAGGACTGAGGAGGGTGGTGGTAACCCAGAGTAGAGGTTGTGTCATGGGCAGATGTGTAAGGGTAGTTTTCACAGCTTGGTGCTGCTGAGTGGGCTCTTTTGGGAATGAGATCAGCTCTTTGCACCTCAGTTTTCATATCTTTTCAGTGGGGAGAAGGCCCCAGGTGTCCATCTCACACATTCCACAGAACTTTTTCCAGAGTTGAGAGAAGCCATGTATGAGAAAATCAGAACTGGAAGACCTGAAGAAGGAATTCTAATGGCCAGTTCTCCTATCCTCTCATTGCAGGGGCTTCTTCCTCTGTCTCCAGTGAAGAAGATGATGACGAAGACAAGGAGAAGGAAGAGGGAGAGGAGGAGGAGGAGAAGACACACACACACACACACACACACACACACACACACACGAGAGAGAGAGAGAGAGAGAGAGAGAGAGAGAGAGAGAGAGAAAGAGAGAGAGAGAGAATATTACTCATTCCCAGGGGCCTTGTAGGTGCCCGATGATGCACAGTATATCACTAACAGTAAGTGAAACAGATGCAACTAATGAATGAGAAAATACTTCCAGCAGTTACACGCACTACAAAATTGCATGTTCTAGTATCTCAATAGTGAGTGGTTAAGCCAGACTAGGAAGTGGGATCTCTGCTTCTGTGTCCTTATCCATTTCCCCTCTAGCATTGTGTATTGGAACATTTGTTGGAGGTTCCTCTTCTCGGAGGAGGAGCAGGGAGGGATGGGGAAGGGGAAGTCCTAGGATAAACGCAGTGCATCCCTCTAAGTCCAGGGCACAAAGAGTTTTTAATCCCCTGCTATGCAGATATAATATAGATTCTAATACAAACTTTGAGCCAGGGAGACAGCATAATGGTTACACAGAAAGACTTTGAGGTTTGAGGTTCCAGTGGTTACATCATAAACCAGAGCTGAGCAAGTTCAGGTTAAAACATCACCATTATGGTGGACAGGTGGGTGGGTGGGGGGAGAATACAGGTCCAAGAAGGATGATAGAGGACCTAGTGGGGGTTGTATTGTTATATGGAAAACTGAGAAATGTTGTGCATGTACAAACTATTGTATTTACTGTCAAATGTAAAACATTAATTCCCTAATAAAGAAATTAAAAAAAATATTAACCAAAACCCCCCCCCCCACCATTATGGGCCTCAGATCAAATAGACAGGGTTTATAGTTAACAATATTTACACTTTTCCCATATTTGGGAGCTACTCTCTTCCCTGAGCCAGTTTTCTAGTCCTTTTTCCAACTACGACACCATCTCCCCAGACAATAAGTTGGGTTCACCTGCATATCATATGTCAGGCTCAGGCAAAAACTAGAAAAGTCATGGGCCCCTTGGAATATACTTGAAATACACCTACAAGCTTTTTCCAAAACGGAGACCCCCAAATCTTCCTCTGCAATATTTTTGCCTTTAGGTTTATGATTAATCAACAATTTGTTCTGCTTTATATCTTAACTCTTTTTCAGTTACTAGGTTTCAGATGCTACCATGATGCCAACCTGACTTCTCTGGGCAGATGTGTGTCCTGGAGCCCCACCTCTCCAAGGCCCTGCCCCACTAGGGAAAGAGAGAGATAGGCTGGGAATATGGATTGACTTGCCAATGCCCATGCTCAGCGGGGAAGCAATTACAGAAGCCAGACCTTCCATCTTGTGCACCCCATAGTGTTCCTCGGTCTATACTCCCAGAGGGCTAAGGAATAGGAAAGCTATCAAGGGGGACCCAGTGATGGAGCACCTGATTGAGCACACGTTACAGTGCACAAGGACCCAGGTTCAAGTTCCCAGTCCCCACCTGCAGGAGGGAAAGCTTCATGAGTGGTAAAGCAAGGCTGTAAGTGTCTTTCTCTTTCTCTACCCCCCATTACTCTCAATTTCTGGATGTTTGTATCCAATAAATAAAACTAATAAAAAAAAAAAGAAAAAATGCAAAAAAAAAAAAAAAAAAGGAAAACTATCAAGGGAGAAGATCGGATACAGAATTCTGGTGGTGGGAATTGCATGGAAATGTCCCCCTCTTATCCTATAGTCTTGTCAACATTTCCATTTTATAAATAAAAAATTTTTTAAAAAATCACCATTACAACAACACCTGGCTTTGTAAAGATCAAATGAGACATTTCAAGGTTTCAGAAGACTACCATGGGCAACACACTCAAACACTGGAGCCTCGCCACAGGTCCCACTTGGGAAGTGTGAAAGATAGTACTAAAATAAGCAGCAGGCAGTTCTGGAAGGTGGGGAGCAGGGTCAAGGGCATGAGAAAAACTGTGAATTAGAGCAGTGAGAGCATCAGACTCAGACTGGAACCTTTGCAACTTTCTCTCTCTACTACACCACTCCAGACCTTTGGGGGTGTATTTTCAATGGGCTCTGTAGTATATGCTTCTGAGTCCTGCTGGATTTGAGAACCTCTGCTTCTGACAAATGCAAAGGGAGCCTCCAGGCAGGCTGGGAGAAGGCAAGGGCAGAAACAGGAAGCACTTATAAAGGAGGCAGCAGGATATGAATAAGTCAACCTATTTCCACTTTTTTTTTTCACAATAGCTAACAAGATTTGAGGGTCTCGTTACCTAAAGGACAAGGTCAAGGATGTGATGAATTAGGATGAATTCTCTGTTTCTGTCACTGAAATAATTCACAGGGAGGAGGTGACCTGAGAACCAAGAAAATAATTCTCAGCAACTCTTTTTGCATGTAACAGTTTACCTGTTAAAACTGAATGTGGAAAAAACAAAAGTCAAAGATCAGAGACTAACATCTCCCTACCAGGTCCTGCTCTCCTTGCCCTTTTAAAATAATGAATAGTGAAGATTGTAACGGGATAGATAGTGATACACCCAGTTAAGTTCACACATCACCATCTTGGGTGTGGGGGGCGTGGGACAGACAGAATGGATAGAATAAATGGGACAGGTCTTCATGAGTGGTGAAAGAGGTCTGCAGGTGTCTATCTTTCTCTCTCCCTCTGTCTCCCCATCCCTCTCATTTTCTCTCTGTCCTGTCCAATGCAATAGAAAAGAAGGAAGAAAGGAAGGAAGGAAGGAAGGAAGGAAGGAAAGAAGGAAGGAAGAAGGGAAGAGAAGGGAAAGGAAAGGGGAAAAGTGGCCACTAGGAGCATGGTTTTGTAATGCTGAGACCCAACAATAAAAAAAAAAATTGTGAAGACTGTTCATAACTTTGTTTTTGAACAACATTCATGTAAAGCCCATTATCACCCAGGAGGTCATGATAAGGGAAGCAGGAAGGCCTGAAGGTTCCAGGCTCCATGTGCTCACTCTGGAAGCCCCCTTCTAATTTTCCCCCACCCTCTCTTTCAACTTGCATGATTGTTTCCTGAGATAGAGGAGTGGGGAGGCTGATTGGAGCACTGCTCCTGCCTCCATCTGTGAATCTCAATATGCAATCAACAAAATCTTTTTATTCATGCAAAAGTTGGGTGTCGCAGTGTTTGGCTTTCTTCAGGTCCACATTCTGCTTCACCCTAAAAGTGAGGATCATGGAATTGGAGAATCATGGGGTTGGAAGTACTCTATCCAACTTCTACTCTGGGCATGCTGTATTAGTTTCTTTCATTTGTGGTTTTCAACAGATGGGAACTACTAAGTGCCAACCATTACACCAGGTGCTGGGGAAAAAAGCAGTGAGCAGGTAAAAAGGGAGCTCACCTTCCCAGCTGACCACCATATCTTAAGTGACCTAGAATGGCTACCCATGGGGAGATCAGTAAGCTAGGGCACCCACATAGGGGATGTAGCCTGGGAGATTGGGGGACATTGTCTTGAGGAAGCCAGGCTGGGGTAGAGTGCTAAGGATGAATGTGGATTTACCAGGTGAATACTGGAAGGGTGTTGGTATGCTTCTAAAACCCCTTCTGTTTCATTGGTTTAATCCCCCCTGCTTAACACTATTTACATAACCACTGCTAACTAAGCACCACCCTGCCTCCAGGGCATTGGTTTAATCCTCACTGGTTCAAGATGTTTTTGTGCTCCGCCCCCTCTCATAATACACCCTGATTTGCACCAGTGTCTTTTCGCTCCACCCTCTCTACGTCACATCCTGTTTTCACCCTACTTGGCGAGTATATATATAAGGACAGGATTGTGATTATAGATAGCTTACATAGCTTAGATTGCACTGCGTTCCACATGAATAAAGAGATACTGCTTCCCAGCTCAGCCATGAGTCCCTGGTCGTCTGTCTCCTGCCCGCAAAGCTATCCCAGCAGAAGGGCAGTGTGAGGAGAGTCCAGAGCAACATGTGGACAGGAGATAGGGCACGGTTACCACAAAGACTGGGTGTTAGCTCTTAACAATAATGAGAGACTACTAAAGGGTTTGAACATGATCAGATGTATATTGTAGGGCCTGGGAGGTGGGTTAGCGGTTGTCTTCTAGACATGAGGCCCTGGGTTTGAGGCCTGGTCCCCCATGATAGCACCAAGGGCAGAGGTAAGTGGAACTTCATGAATGCTAGAGCCTTGTTTTGAACGCTTCCCCTAACTCTCTGTTGTAAAAGCATAAAATAAATGCTGGATCGGGTGGTGGGCTCAGCAGTGGAGTATTTGTTATGAGTTCCTAGTTTTGATCGTTGATAATATATTTATATATAAATATAAGAACTATGTAAAATAAAAACAAAAAATGCTATGTTTCATTGTAATTATATGTTAATCAGTGAGTAATATTGTTTAATTATAACAAAGTATTTATAATTGTTATATATAATTATAATTAATCACCCATAAATCCCATTAATAGAAACAGAGATAAGATTGAGAGACCATTTAAGTGAACGAGGCATGTTTCAGGTTGAAGTATACACTCCTAAGCATCCTAGGGGCATGCCTATGGAAACCTATTGATTATCAGGTGGGAGCTGTTTTTTTGTTTATTTTTAAAAATTGTGACAGACAGGAAGCAAGGCAGAGAAAAAGACCACAGCACCAAAGCTTCTTTCAGTGTCCTGGGGACTGGGCTCAAACTTGGGTAGCACACATGACAAAGGCAAGGACTATCCAACTGAGCTTTTTTTTTTTTTTTTTTTAAATCAGCCTGACAGTAATTCTTAATCTCCATGTGACTTTGCTTTGTAAGAATTAGTCTGTGCTTGCTCTGACTGGTGACTAGCCACTCATCTTTCGCTTCACTCTGTCCCTGGACATCTCCCTGAGTCTTCACTGAATAGTTCTTTTTCATCTAAATACCTCTTCAAAAAGGGAGCCCAAGCTGTCCAGTTAAGCTTCTTTTGGTTGTGGTTGTTGCTGGGGCTTTATTTCTCCCTGGGCCAATATTTTCAGATAAAGACACAAAGTGAAAGAAATAGATGGAGAGTGGGAAGGACACCCGCAGGACCAAAGCTTTCTCCAGTGCAGTGGGAGCTGGGACTGGAACCCAGGTTTCTCGTGACAAAGCAGCACAGCATCTAGATGTGTGGACTCTGCTCAGCTTTTTACAGCTTTGTGGAGAGTTCTTCTATGACCTTTTTTCCAGGACAGCTAGTCTGAGAACCTGTCCCAGGTTCCCCGTTCCAATTCAGTTTCCTCCACAAACAGCCCTGCTTCCTTCAATCACTCCTCACGTGCTTGCATTATTCACAGAGAAACAGGAAGGTCGTCAGATTTGGTGGTGAAGAGGATGAGTTCAGAAGCAGGTCACCCAGAGGTTGGGTTGACCTCTCAGTGGAAACATACCACATGAGGGAGGTGACGAGGGAGTAGAGACTAACTCCAGGCTGAGGGGGAATGTCTGAGAGTCACCCCTGTAGAGGGGCTTATTCTCTGTTGAGTGAGTGGGTTCTCTATGGAGGGTTGAGTTCCTGGGGAGATAAGGAGAGAGAGGGAAAAAGGGTGGCATAGATCCCTTTTGTGCTGGGCAGATGTTACTGCACTTCTGCCTTCCTATTCTGGATGTCACCTTTCCTGCTCTGTAGAATGAAGGTCCAAGCTTAGGTGGGTAGTGAGGCCTAGGTCAGGAGAAGCCTAGAGACTCTGAGCACTTGTGCTAGTGGGGTGGGGGCTACAGAACAGGCAAAAAAAAAAAAGGCTTCTTGGAGGGGTAGGATGTGGGTATTCACCTTAGATTCATGCAACAGAGGAGAAAACATACAGAAGAAGAGCTAAGGGCAGCAGAGATACAGAGAAGTCCAGGAGTGGTGAACCACTAGAGAAAGGAACCCACTTGGGGCCCTGAGGACTGGGCTTTGTGCAGGTATCACTCAACAGATATGACTGGGGAGTGGAGGGACTGTGGAAGGACAAGTAGTTGTGTGTGCAGACTGCTCATTTACAAAGTCCGGCCAGGAAAGAGAGGAGGGTAGTGCTGCGGGGTGGTGTGTGTATGTTGTGTGTATGTGAGTGTGTGAAAGAGAGAGGAAGAGACAAAGTCTGTGAGTGTACATGCTTGGTAATATCTGTGCTTAACTGGGTGCGCCACTGCCTGTTCCCCTGTGTTACACTTATTATTCATTCAGTTGCAAGCTTTCCTTTTGAAGGGTGAGAAGGGGTGAGAAGTCAATGCTATCCCAAACAGGATTGTCAGAGATCAAAACAGAGTCCTGAGAAGTTCCTGGCAGAAGCTGGAGAGGGAGGGACTGACTTGGCAGGGTGCTTAGCTTTGTGAAAAGGAGAGTTTGAAACTGCTATTTGAAGGAAAGGCAGAAAACCCCCTGGCTAGTGTGGCGATGCCAAACACCATGGGAATTACATAGGGCAAAGAAACACACTCTCCCCAGAGCCCTTCCCCACTAGGGAAAGATAGAGACAGACTGGGAGTATGGATCGACCTGTCAATGCCCATGTTCAGCAGGGAAGCAATTACAAAAGCCAGGCAGTCAACCTTCTGCATCCCACAATGACCTTGGGTCCATACTCCCAGAGGGTGAAAGAATAGGAAAGCTATCAGGGGATGGGATGGGATATGGAATTCTGGTGGTAGGAACTGTGTGGAGTTGTACCCCTCTTATCCTATGGTTTAGTCAGTTTCCTTTTTATAAATAAAAATTAAAAAAAAAAAAGAAAAAGAAACAGAAGCAGTTCTTAGTGACTGGAGGATGCCTCCCCCCACCCAGAGGAGAGAGAGGTAAAATCCAATTGTCCCCCATGCCCCCCATCCATCACTGCAGAGAATACTGAGATCCAAAGCTATTAGGTTAGAAAAATACACCATCTATTTCTCCTGAAATTTTCCTAAGTGCTGGTCTGCAGGTGGCACTTCCCTATGACACTTCAAATGAAGCCACTGAAATTCAGAGACATTAGTCCTACAAGATCACACAACTAAAAAGTCAAAGTTGAACCATAAACTCTAGCTTGTTGCTTCCCTGAAGCACTCAGCTCTGTTTGGTCTACTCAGTCTCCAGGCTGATAAGATCACTGCATGGGATGTGCTTGGGTAGAAGACATGGAGATGAATGAGTGTTCCTTCTGGGAGGACAGTAACCAATGGGAAGAGTAGAAAGTGAACTGGGATCCCAGGAAAGAGGTAGGTGTGCAGGAGAATTCACAGCCTAGGGAACAGAAAGCAGGATACGCTTGACGCTTGACAGAGGGCAGCTACAGGCTACTTTGACCAGTGGAAGTGGGGCTTTGGGAAGCCATGAACGTTCTAACCTGAATCTCAAAGTTGACCCAACAGAGGCAAGACACTGTTGGAAGATGTTCTTGTATCATTTCATGAATGATGGCAATTTCACTAAGTGAAAAGCAGAGTTTAGGAGTATTTATTTAGTATTGTTTTTTCAAAGTTAAGTAAGCTTATTCTTTAGACTTGCTGAAATTGTTGTAGGCTGATTTGAACAGATAGGCTGTATAAAACTTTCTCTGTTATCCAAATCACTGCTCAGCTCTGGCTTATGGTGGTGCTAGGGACTGAACCTGGGCCTTCATTGTCTTGGGCATGAAAGTTATTTGTATAATTATTATGTTATCTCCCCAGTCCATAGTTTTTTTAACTTGAATATGCTCTATGATTTTATTTGGGATTCTATTAACTTCAGAAATGAAGCAATATCAAGTAGTTATTTATAGCCTACTATGGAAGTTGAAAATCTCTCCCACTTACTTATTTTTTTTAACATTTTTTATTTATTTATAAAATGGAAATATTGACAAGACCATAGGATAAGAGGGGTACAATTCCACACAATTCCCACCACCAGAACTCCATATCCCATTCCCTCTCTTGAAAGCTTTCCTATTCTTTATCCCTCTAGGATTCCACTTACTTATTTCCTAATGTCTCTTCATATTTATCTATCTATTTATTTATTTATATTGCCACCTGGGTTGTCACAGGGGCTTGGTGTCAGCACTGCAAATCTACCATTCCTGGTGTCATTTTCCCTATTTATGTATTTATGTATTTATTTATGTATTTATGTATTTATTTATTTATTGTGCCTCCAGGGTTATTGCTGGGTCTTGGTGCCTGTACTATGAATCCACTGCTCCTGGAGGCTATTTTTTCCCTTTTGTTGCCCTTGTTGTTTATTGATGTTGTTGCTGCTGTTATTGCTGTTGTTGGCTAGGACAGAGAGAAATCAAGAGAGGAGGGGAGACAGAGAGGGGGAGAGAAAGGTAGACACCTGCAGACTTGCTTTACCACTTGTGAAGTGACCCCCTGCAGGTGGGGAGCTGGGGGCTCGAACCAGGACTCTTAAATCAGTCCTTGTGCTTTGCGCCATGTGTGCTTAACCTGCTGTGCTACCACCCGGCCCCTGTTTTATTTTATTTTATTTTATTGGTCAGAGAGAAAAACTGGAGAGACAGGGAGAGAGAAAGCTAGACACCTGCAGACCTGTTTCACTACTTGCAAAGCATCCCTCCTGCAGGTCGAGCGGGGGTTCCAAGCCAGGTCCTTGCACATGGTAACATGTATGCTCAACTGGATCGGTCACTGCCCAGCCCCCTCTTCACACTCATCTCTTTATTTATGTAATTATGTTTAAGGATTGTGTTGTCTCCTATTTCCAGACTATTTCCTGAGTTCCCCAGTAGAGAATAGAATTTCCTAAAGAATAGAGGAGGCAGCAAAAAACAAACAGACAAAGACAAAACAAAACTCCAATCTTGGGCTGAACTCAGTTGAAGAAAGAATTAGTTGTGGGCTGGAAAGGAAAGAAAGCCTGAGGACACTAATCATGTCACTGGAGCTTAGCATAGCAAATGTAACCTTGAACATGCAGGAGGCATATTTACAAATCAGAAGACATTTAAACCAAAGCCTTTTGAAGAGGCTAGAGAGAAATAGAAAGCTTGAGAAAGCAAAACTGGGAAGCTCAACCACAGTGAGTGGGAATGATAAATAGAAAGAGTGGAGGGACCGAGGGTGGCACATCCAGTTGAGCGCACATGTTACAATGTGCAAGGACCCAGGTTCAAGCCTCCAGTCCCCATGTGCAGCAGAAAGCTTCACAAGTAATAGGGCAGTGCTGTAGGTCTCTCTCTCTCTTCCTTTTAAAACCTCAAATACTTTTCAAATTTTTAAAAACATTTTATTTATTTTGCAAGGACAGAGAAAATGAATGGGGGGGGGGAGAGACCTGCTTCACCACCTGTGAAAATTTCCCCCTTCAAGTGGGGGTGGGGGTGGGGCTAGAATTTGGGTCCTTATGCACTGTAATGTGTGCTCTCAACCAGGTATACCATCACCTGGCCCCTCTCTCCCTCTCTATCTCTTCTTTCTTTATTGATTTCTCTCTGTCTTTATTAAATAAATCAAGAGAATGGGAAAAATGAACTTTTCAGTATGCATCTCTGTATTTTATCAGAGATTCAGTGATGCAGTTAGGGAGGGCCAGGGATGGTTTTCTAAGAGGAATGCCGAGAAGGAATCCCATGGTACAGAGGAGACTGTAGCATGGTGACTGTCTTTGATTTGTACACCAACTTATCTAGCTCAGTACTTAAAATAGAGTGGGAACTCAGAGTGTCACCAGAATCAGGTCAGCTTGTGCAAGAGTCAACTGACTTTCTAGAAAGCAACTCTATTCTATTTACTTGGAGGAATAGATTGTGATAATTATAATAACCATTTATTGAGCGGGTCTTATGTGCTTGGCCATAGCTTGACATATTTTCTATGTATTTAATCTTTATGAAAATCCAAAGAAATAGGCATCTCCAGCATATATGATGTATCCTCATGTGAGGACAGAGAGCTCAGGAGTATGTCTAGCAGAGACGGTGTCCACAGTCACTAGTCTACAATGAAGGTGTCATCTTCTGTGGTAGGAATCTCATAGCATAAGTGGTTTCTGTCTGTGACTACAACACAGAAATCCTGCTTCACTCTGAGGAAGACACATAACCTATTAGGAGATAAATGCTATATCCCATTCTTGTTGCCACTTCTGAGTCAGTTGACTCTGGCTCTCAGTTTTTCTTTTTATTATTTATTTGATAGGACAGAGAGAAATTGAGAGGGAGAAGGGAAATGGAGAGAGAGAGAGAGAGAGAGAGAGAGAAAGAGAGAGAGAGAGAGAAAGAAAGACACTTGCAGCATTGCTTCACCACATGTGAAGCAATGTAGGTAGCGGGGAGTAAAACCTAGGTCCTTGCGCTCGGTAATGTGTATATTCAACTAGGTGCATCACTGCCTGGCTCCTTGGCTATTAAGTTTTTATTAACACTGAAGACCTGAACTTGGGTCCTTGTGTATTGGGTCCAAGTGTGAACCTGATGGAATTCTCAGACTTGCAGTAGGAAGATGGGGTGTCTGAGCCCTGCTTTAGGGTTTGGACAGGTCACCTGCCACCAAAAAGGCCATCGTAGTATGCTCAAGATCAGGATTTTGGTTCAAAGCCAACTCCATCTTTTACATGGAAAGTAATGTCCAGATTAACATAAGTGACCTTAACTGCTGCTAGTGACTAAATAATTGCTCCAGATTCCTACACAGAGGAACTAACCCCCAATGCATTTAGAGGTAGGACCTGTAGGGAGGTGATTAAGGCTAACAGAGGTTGTAAGGGTGAAGTACTCATCCAATATGACAGGTGTCTTTTTTAATTTTAATTAAAAATTTTTTATTTGTTAAATGGAAATATTGGCAAGACCATAGGATAAGAGGTGTACAATTCCATACAATTCCCTCCACCAGAACTCCATATCCAATCCCCTCCTTTGATAGTTTTCCTATTCTTTATCCCTCTGGGAGTATGGACCTAGGATCATTATGGGGTGAAGAAGGTAGAAGGCCTGGTTTCTGTAATTGCTTCCCCACTGTACATGGGCATTGGCAGGTCAATTTATATTCCCAGCCAGGACAGGTATCTCTTTTTATTTTTAAAAAATATTTATTTATTTTCTTTTTGTTGCCCTTGTTGTTTTTATTGTTGTTGTAGTTATTATTGTTTTTGATGTCGTCATTGTTGGATAGGACAGAGAGAAATGGAGAGAGGAGGGGAAGATAAAGAGGGAGAGAGAAAGATAGACACCTGCAGACCTGCTTCACCGCCTGTGAAGCAACTCCCCTGCAGGTGGGGAGCTGGGGGCTTGAACTGGGATCCTTACGCTGGCCCTTGTGCTTTGGGCCATGTGCGCTTAAACCGCTGTGCTACCACCCAACTCCCCAGACAGGTGTCTTTTTAAGAAGAGAAAGAAACAGCTGCCAAGCAGTGGCATACCTGATCAAGTGAATACATTACAGTGTACAAGGATCCAGGTTCAAGCCCCCAGTCCCCAGCTGTAGGGGGGAAGCTTCAGGAATATAAAATGTTGCTGCAGGTTTCTATCTTCCCTTTCCTTATCAATTTCTCTCTGTCTCTACCCAAAATAAACTAATATAATATATATATATATATATTAAATTTATTAGAAAAGGAAGAGACTAGGGAGAGAAAAGGAGGCCGCGTGAGGACATAGTTAAAAGGCAGCCACGGGGGGGGGGGGGCAGTTATTTGGCTCTTGTTCTTTGCTGACATGACCTTTGAGGCAGGTGGCTCCTTTTTTTTAATGTCCACCCTTCTCTCCTCTTGATGACTATTTCTTAATTTGTTTATTCCAATAAACTTTATATAACCTTTAAAAAAGAAGGAGGATGAGGAAGAAAAGGAGGAAGAGGAGGAAGAAGACGAGGAGGAGGCGGCAAAAGCCAATGATTTAGCCTAGAAGAGAACTCTCACTGACCTGGTGGACACTCTGTTCTTGGATTTCTAGTCTCTTAAACTTCAAGAGATCAGTGTGGTTTAACTCAACCAGCCTGTGGTCCTTTGCTATGTCTACACTAAGTGAGCCTGTGTTCCTAGGAGGTAGGGACTGAGGGTAGCTAGCACCTCCTCAGATCCTCAGCCTCAGTGATTACTCCAAGCCCCATGAAAAAGCCATGTGTAGGGGCTGGTGCATGGTCAAAGCTGGGGAATTTCAGTTACTACTGTTAATGCTGAAGTCTGGTTTCTTCTTTGGCATCTTAGGCAGGACAATCCTGCTTCCTACATGGCAGGTTTGGAGATGAAATGAGACCTGTGCTACTGGCTACTTGGGACCTTCTCTGATATCAGAAGAGCACACCCACACTCTGCACACCGATAAAGGATCTCTGAGATTAATTCATTCATTCATTCATTTATTCTTTTTTGATCACTAGAGCCTTATTCAGGCACAATTTCACAACTTTTAGGTTGATTTTTCATTCCTTTTAATTAGAGAGAGAGAGAGAGAGATGGAATGAGAATGAACAGATAGGTAACCACAGTGAGCTTTCCTGGGTGCTTTGGTCACTACCATGTGATGCCAAGACTTGGACCCCAGACCACACAGATAGCAAGGCAGGCACCCTACCAGGTGAGCTACCCTACAATTCAGAAACGATTTTTGGTATTTCATATTTTAAGACAGTGCACAGATTTTGCATTCTGAACCATATACAACCACACTTGCTTTCCTTCATGGATGTTTGCAAAAGTTTATCGGGGAGGACAACTGACGATCTAGGATAGGCTTGTCTGTGTGTCCTGATCACACAACCACTTTGCTTGCAGTTTGCGAATGTCTTTGCAGGTCACACAAAAAAACCAAACCAAACCACAACAACAAAACACAACACATGTGAGGAGTTAGGCACTTTCTCAAAAAAAAAAAAAAGTCAACATTACAACTCATCAGCTTGGAGTATTAAAAAATTAACTCAATCTGTCAGTGAGCTCCTGCTGTAAGCCAGGTACTGTGTTAATAATGACTATACAGATAGATCTATCCCACCTAGCTTCTGGAAGTTTCCATCTGGGCAGGAGTGGTAGGCACTGAGTGGAGATCACAGATAAGAGTTGTGACACAGTCACTGTGACAATAGGTATGACTAGAGAGGCCAGAGTCAGAATGTTCTGGGTACTGATGTGTTTCCAGGAAGTATGGCTTTTGTAGGAGGCCTCTGAAGGAGGCATCTGTTACTAAGCACTTAAAGCTAAATGAAATATTGTCACTCTTGGTCTGCCTAAGTAGGGCATAGTCTTTCTTCTGCAATTCTGGGTGGGCCAGGTGTGGATTTTTGTACTGACTGGCACTGGACAACATGGTGGGGGTGAGGGGTGACACTCTTTAGATGTAGGATGTGAGAGACAGAGTTGATGTGGGAGGAACATTTAGAGGTGCCTCTTCTTTATCTGCTTTTCCTGTCTACCAGTGTGTCTAGTCTTTGCAAACTTGTTCAGGACTCAGGGAACAGGTCACAGCTTCACAGATGACAGCCTCAGCCACATAAGAGCCAGAGGGAAAAACTCATTTTCTGCCTGCCCTCCCTAGCCTGGAAAGGAGAGAATGTCGGCAGTATTGGGGATAGGAGAGGTGAGAAGGCTGTCCCCAGTACCCAGTTTCACGATGTGAAAATCAGTGATCCTGTACAGACAGGCCCTCTGAATTCACCAAGCCTGGCTCTTCCTGGGGTACAGGGGTGGTGATAGACACACGCCCTCCCCCACCCCCACTCACTTCACCTATGCCCTTAGTACCTTCTTAGGACCACACTGCCCTTGGGGGCCTGAGCAAACAGGCAGATGGATGAAAGGTGTGAGGTTATTTATTGTTAGGGCAAAGAGGCCTAGTCCACTAATAATAATATGAGTAACAAGTATCATACTGTTTCTCATGTCAGCCCCCCCCCCCACTCCAGTTTTCCAAGAGCCTTCACACCTGTCATTTCTTTGACCCATCCCCACCTAGGTTCTGGGCTAGGACAATGTGCACTCCTATTCTCAGCTTTGTATGTCGTCCCCCCCCCCCCAGCAGGCCACTCCCCCCATTTTCTTTTATGTGTGATTAATAGCTACAAAATTGTAAGACTACAGCTATAGTTCTGTTCTACACTACACCCACATCCAAAGTTCCCTGTCCCCACTCTTTTACTGCCCAAAAGTTCTCACAACTCTTAGAAATAGTCTGCTTGCCAAACAGACCACTTCTAGGGATTTACTGAAGCTCAGTCCTCCCTACCACTACTACACCCCCCAGGACAACCCCCTTTTCTCCTGACTCTTCCTGTCCCTGCCAGCCCCCACCTGTGAACCCTCTATCAAACTCTTAAATCCACGCCCCCCCCCAAAGGGAGTCTGAACAGGATGGCAGCTGGCTCAGTATCCAACCCAACTTTGTCACTAGCCCAAGAAGGGGAAGAGACTGGGCTCCCTCCCCACCTCACAGACACAGCAGAACTTCCAGCCAGGCACACAGTAGGAGCTTTACACGCTGGAGGTTGGGGAAGTGTAAGCTGTCAAGTTCACCCTCCCAGGGGTATGAGTGGCTCATTTTTCTCAAGAATCTGGTGTGTGTGTGTGTGTGTGTGTGTGTGTGTGTGTTCGGCAGGGTTTAAAAATTTTTTTTTTTTTATAAAGTTAAGCCTCAGTAGAAAAATGGTTTTTACCTGTAGAAGGTGACACTTAAGACTGGGGTTTAAGAGGCTAACCCCCACCCCCAGCAAGAGGCACCTGTACACACACGTCTGAGCCCCCGCCACGCGCGCTCCTTCGCAGCCCCGCCGCCCCGCGAGCTTTCTCCTTCACCTCCTCCTCCACCCAGGCCTCCCGGCCTCCGGGCTCTCCCTCCCCCGCGCCGCGCAGCAACAAGTGCGGGCGCGGCGGCGGCTCTTACCGCGGCCTCGGTCCATGGCGCCAGCGAGCCCCGGGGCGCGCACAGCAGGGCGCAGGGCGCAGCGCGCTGGGCTCCGGCGGGCGGGCGGGCGGGCGCGCACAGCAGCAGCCGGGTCCCCGAGAGCACACTCCGCGTCCCCTCCCCCCGCCCGGCAGGATGCGCCCCCGCCCCTCCAAGCCGCTCCCGGAATAGACCCGAGCGCGCCGCGCCCCTGGGCCGCCCGCCTGCGTCCCGGGTCCCGCACACGCCCGCGCGCCACGCCCGCTGGGGTCTGGGACCCACTGCGCGCGGTCAGTCGCTCCGCTCCCCCCACCACACACCCGAGCCCTCGCGGCCCACCCCAGCCCCGATCGAGGAGTGTAGGGCTTTGCTTGCATTCCTGTATTGACGGGGGTTTTGCTCTCGCACCTCCCAACCACTTCAGCTAGGACGGGCTTTCTTCTTCGGATGGAAGCCAAAACTCTTTTATCTCACTGCAACCACCCCTTTCCCGGATTTGGGTCTCTCTCTTCTTAATTCCATTTGCCTCTTGGCGCCAGACAGCAGAAGGCGCGCTAGGCTGGTGCAGTGTCAAGAAAGGGTAGAAAAAAAAAGGGGGGGGGGGGATGACATCGTAATAGCAAGCAATGCTGGCTCTTCGACATAGAATTTAGGAAAAGGAGAAGTAAGACTGCTAAAAAGGAGCAGTAGCTTGGGATACTTCCAGCTTTGTGAAGACATGCCAAGAGGATCGCTGTGATAAAAACAGTGGAAATGAAATGAACATTGTGAGCACACAAAAGATATGCAACGTTTGTACACTTTCCCCGAAGTGGGTGCAGAACGCAGAGTAAATGTTGCTGAAGTGCTGTGGCCCAAGCGTGGGATATAAACTCACAGTTGATGAAGAAGTCAGCTTTCTCCATCTTACTGGTATACCTCTGAAAATAGGTCTATTTGTAAACAATACGAATGTCCACCTCTAAGATCATTTTAATAAAATGAAGTCCAGGTCTGATTGTCCTTCTAGCTGCTTCTCTTCATGGAGATGTGCCAGGACACAGTTTTGACTAGGCCACCCCTTTACTGAGAGAATTGAGGTGCATGGAATACCTTGTGCAGAGATATAGAAGCAAAACAGGGTGGGGTGGGGGCTGGGGTGGTCCTTTCTGCATTTCCCGGAATTGGGAGGTATTTCCCTAATTGCTTTTAGGAATTGACATTTATGTTGTCTTGGTAAAATTGCCTGGATAATTTATTTAGTATATTTGTGTGTGGTCAGTCAGAGGAAATGTGGTATACTGAAAAGAGAGGGAGAGGGAGGAGGAGGGAGAGGGAGAGGGAGAGAGAAAGGGAGGTCTGAGTGTGGAAACTTGTGTATTTGTCTTGCTCTGCTACTTACTATACATGGAACATACCACCTATGGGGGTTGCTTGCTCAACTATAGCTGGAAAACCTCACACTGACCTCACAGGCTATTGGGAGGGCAAATGGAATGATGACACAAGTCCACTTTACAAACCATAAAGAGCCATCAAGATATGAGCCACTATTATTTTCCAAGTTCCTCTTTGTTCCTGCCCACTTTTCCAGCTTGAAAAGGTCATATTAAATTCTAAAGCAGACAACCGACAATTTACAAACGGATTAAGTTCCAGAAGTTCGTTGTATGAACTCTGACACACTTAGAAACAAGGCTATCGCTTGTACTTAAGTTCCCGGGTTAGTCCATTAATACTTTGAAAAACATAACCCTTCATTTGAAATATGTATTTTTAAAAGTCTAAAACATAGCTATTGCAAAAAAGAGACAAAGGAGACTTTGGTAATGATTTTAGAGAGCTATTTCAAGGATTTTGGAGGCTGAAGGAATCAGAACAGAAAAATAAAAAGGACTGTCTGCACCTGTAGATTGGAGTAAGTTAATTGTGGTTTGTGCACTGTTCTAAGGACTAGCAAAAACAAACTGGGTGGTGGCACACCTGGTACAGTGCGCATATAACAATGCAAAGAACCAGGTTCAAGCCCCCACTCTCCACTTGAAGGGGGAAAGCTTCACAAGTAATGAAGCAGGTCTGCAGGTGTCTCTTTGTCTTCTTCTCTATCTCCCCCTTCCCTTTCAATATCGGGATGTCTCTATTAAATGAAGATAATTTTTAAAAAAAGTTTAAGAAAAACAAACTTGAGGGGGCCAGGTGGTACGCAGCGGGTTAAGCGCAGGTGGCGCAAGGACTGGCGGAACGTTCCGATCCCGGACTTTCAGGGGGGTCACTCTACACAAGTGGTGAAGCAGGTCCTCAGGTGTCTATCTTTCTCTCCCCATGTCTGTCTTCCCCTCCGCTCTCCATTTCTCTCTGTCCTATCCAACAACGACACAATGACAGCAACAACAACAACAATAACAACAATGGCAACAAAAGGGAAAAATGGCTTGCAGGAGCAGTGGATTCGTAGTGCAGGCAATAACCCTGGAGACAAAATAAATAAATAAAGCAGAAAAAAAAAGAAAAAGAGAAAAACCTGATTCCTTG
Organism: Erinaceus europaeus; assembly: GCF_950295315.1. NCBI lineage: Eukaryota > Metazoa > Chordata > Mammalia > Eulipotyphla > Erinaceidae > Erinaceus > Erinaceus europaeus. The sequence goes on along the minus strand of NC_080163.1, from coordinate 55,891,542 downwards.
TTTTAAAAAGTGGGGGCGGGCTTAAATGATAGCCATGATGTCCACTAGGTGGCACTGTTGACTCAGGTGACTGCAGCTTGGTTGCTGTGAGGAAAAAAGAATGAAGATACAAAACAATTAATTTATTTATTTTACTCATTTATTTATTTTTTAGACAAAAAGAATGAAAGAGACTGTAGCACTGAATCTTACTTCATTGCAGTGGAGACAGGGTTTTAACATGAGTTGTGCACACGGCAAAGCAGCGCTATCCAAGTGAGCTATTTTGCCAGCCCTGTGCTATTTGTTTTAAACAAGGGCTGACTATAGATACCTTTTTCTTTATATTTTTCTTTAATGAGGTCTACTATCAAATGGTTACAATAAAGTGTCTTAATATAGTTACCATAAAGACTACCCTCAGTTTTCAGCAGTTTACTTTTATTTAAGCCACTTAGTCCCTGAGAGGTTCTGTGTGGACCAGGCTGGGTGGAAGGTGGGTGGGTGAAGGCTGGAAAAGCACTGGGATGAGGATGAAGATGAGGAAGGAGGGCTGAAGCCTTGACTTTCCCACCCTTTTTCTGTTTCCCTGTAGAAGTACAACTCTCTGGAAGAATTTTATTTATTTTATATTCACTCTGAGTTTTTTTTTTTTATTTACTTGTTTATTAATGAGAGAGAACCAGAACATCACTCTGGCATTTGTACTAACTAGGACTGAAGTTAGGATCATGAACCCAATGTTTTATGCACTGAGCCACCTCCTGGATAACTTATTTGTTTTTTTTTTAGATAGAAATAGAGGAGGAAAGAGGGAGGAAGTAAAGGGGAGAGAAAGAGAAGGAGGAGGAGGAGGAGGAGGAGGAAAAAAGAATCAGAAAAAGAAGGAGAAGGAGGAGGAGGAGAAGAAAAAGAAGAAGGAGAAGGAGAAGAAGGAGAAGGAGGAGGAGAAGGAGAAGGAGAAGAAGAAGAAGAAGAAGAAGAAGAAGAAGAAGAGGAAGAAGAAGAAGAAGAAGAAGAAGAAGAAGAAGAAGAAGAAGAAGAAGAAGAAGAAGAAGAAGGAGCTCCTATAGCACTAAAACTTCTGTCAGTGTGGTGGGGGCTGGGCTTGAAGCTAGGTAGTGCACAGGGCAAAGCCACTCACTATCCAAGTAAGCTATTTCACCAGTACTCTAGGAATAATTTTTAGGATTTGCCTCATGCCTCCCCTTTCCTTCTTACACAAAACTAAGCTTTCCAGGTTTGCCTGGCTTTTGTCTGAATTGATGCATGGCCAGTTCTAGTCCTGTACAAAGATATCACATTTTCTCCCTGGTATAGTGAACAATACCAGGAAGAAAGCCTTCAACTCCTTTAGACTTTAGTCTTGTGAAAACAAATGCTATCCCTGGTCTCAATTGTAGCTTATCAGGTAGAACTGGGGCAGCCCTGGGAAAGAGAGATTTGGGGACTAAAAGGTCTTTGTACTAATGAGGGAAACATATTGCTGCCCGTCTCTTTGCCTCCACATCTGCTGAGTGACATTTCCACATCTCAGTCATTTTCCCCTAAAAATATGTGACATGTATGTCCCCTTACCCTCAGTATAAGTCTCACTTCTGTATTTGGGTTGCCTTGTAGACTTGGTTCAGCCCATCATTGCTCAGAGTAGACCTGCAGCAATTTCAGGGCACCATGGGAGAGTAAGAAAAAAAAACAAAACAGATTCACAACAGGGAAGGTGGTGCACTGGATGTGTGTTGGCTTCTTAGGTGTGCCAGAGCGCTTCTCTTGTTCTTTCTTTATCACTCTCTTGTTAATGAATAAATATATTTTTTTGCTTCCAGGTTTATTACTGGAGCTCCGTGCCTGCACTACAAATCCACTGCTCCTAGAAGCCATTTTCCTCCATTTTATTGCCCTTGTTGTCATTATTATTGTGAGGTTGAAGAAAAGCACCGAATATTGAGAGCAGCTGTTGACACGAAGCCAATTGTTCCTTGTTCCTTGTGGATATTTTCACCTGTGCCCACCTTGTGATAACTATAAAAAGGTGGGACAAGAAGTGATCGGGGTCGCAGACTCTCCCTTTGCTTGTAAGGGTGTCCGCAGCCTAAGCTCAAGCTTCCTAATAAAGGCTCTTGCTATTGCATGTGATTCTGGTCTTCTTTGCGTGAGATCGGGACTCAAACTTCTGGGCATAACAATTATTACTGTTGTCATTGCTGTTATTTTTGAATAGGACAGAGAGAAATTGAGAGAGGAGGGGAGACAGAGAGAAAGGGAGAGAAAGATAGACAACTGCAGACTTGCTTCACCATTTGTGAGGCGACCCCCTGCAGGTGAGGAGCTGGGGGCTCAACTGGGATCCTTAACTCAGGTCCTTGTGCTTTGCGCCATGCACACTTAACCAGCTGCATTACTGCCTGACCCCCAAATAATTTTTTTAAAAGGAAAATAGGAGATATGGATTAAGACCTGGGCTCTTGAATAGATTCTCACCTCAAACCTCAGCTCTTCTGTTTGGTTGTCAGTGTGGATTTTCCTACTTCATTTTTGCCATCTCAGTATTTGTCCCCCACATCCACCAGCTCCATATTGTGAGCTCTTTGTGGTTATGCTCATTTATTACTAGGACCTCAGAGCCTCATGCAGTGCCTGGTGAAAAGTGCTGTGGTAGGGCACCAAAGTAAAAACCCTGTGGTGAGTGGGAGGGTGGTCATGCGGCTTCCTGGGCCGGTGGGTGTTGGGGGGGGGTTGTGGTGGGGGTGGGGGTGTGGGATGGGACACAATCTTTTGGTGATGGGAATGGTGTTTATGTACATACCTATTAAATTGTAGCAATATAAACCACTATTTAATTAATATGAGAGGGGGAAAAATTGATTGTATGTCTAACAAAGGGACTTTTCAAAGCTAACCCAATTACCAGATAATGTGATAGTAACCGTAACTATCCATTGTCTTCTCGAACCCTAAGACAGCAGGAACCTCACATCTCCACTATGGAGCCTAAACTTCCCCCAGTCCTGGGACCCTAGAGTAGGGCCCACTTTCCCGTATGCTTCTTCCAATTCTTATCAAATAATACTGCATCCGATATCTGATATATCTGATATTATGTCATATGATATCAGATATGATATGATAGCATATCATATGCATATCAGATATGCATATCATATCTGATTGCAACCTAATCAACGCAACGAGTGCCACCCCAGCATGCTTCACTTCAGACTGTGTCCAGAGACTTCAGGTGTGGAATGACAACCCTTCAGCTTCATCACTTGGGTGAGACCTTTCCTTTCATAGTATTCTCTAATTCCATCCCAGGTGGTTCATTTCCTAACAAAGTCCCAAAACCTAGATATAGACCAGGTTCCAGGAGATAGAGCATATGTTCACAGGTATCCATAAACTAGGGCAAATATTTACCTGAAAGCAGTAGTACACTAGAGTTTGCAGTGAGTACCTCCCTAACACTTCCTCTCCACTATTCCATCCTTTGGGTCCATGATTCTTCAACAATTTGTTTGGCTTTGTATGTTAACTCTCTTTTCAGCCACCAGGTTCCAGATGTCATCAGAATGCCAGCTAGGCTTCCCTGGATTGAAGACCCCACCAATGCGTCCTGGAGCTCCACTTCCCCAGAGACTCACCCTACTAGGGAAAAAGAGAGGCGGACTGGGAGTATGGACTGACCAGTCAACGTCCATGTTCAGCGGGGAAGCAATTACAGAAGCCAGACCTCCCACCTTCTGCAACCCACAATGACCCTGGGTCCATACTCCTAGAGGGATAGAGAATGGGAAAGCTATTGGGGAGGGGATGGCATATGGAGATTGGGTGGCGGGAATCGTGTGGAGTTGTATTCCCCCCCATCCTATGATTTTTGTTAATGTCTCCTTTCCTAAATAAATAAATAAATAAAAAGAAAAGTGTTGTGGACTTAGGAGGCCAGGCAGTAGTGTACCTGGTTAAGTGCACATATTACAAGTGTTGTGGATTCATAAGAAGACTGTGGGCTGGGCAGTGCATCAGACTTGCATGCCTGAGACCCCAGAAGTTACAGGCTCAATTCATGGCACTACTATATGCTACAGCTAAGTGGTGCTCTGGTCTATTTTTTACCTATCAAAATAAATAAATAAATAAATAAATAAATAAGTAAGTAAATAACCAAAGTGGGCAGACTGGTGGCTCACCCAGTAGATCTCCAGACCACCACACGGGAGCACCTGCACGGGGGGAAGCTTCACATGTGGTGGAGCAGTGTTGCAATGTCTCTCCTCTTTCTGCCTCTTGCTCCGTCCCTATGTCTCTCATCCTCTATCTTGAGGAAAGAAAATATGGCCACTGGGAGCAGTGGACTCATATAGTCACTGAGCCTCCAATGATAACGCTGGTGACAAATACATCTTAAGACACTGAAACAAATGGCAACAGCCATGAGCCAGTTTTCATCAATGTATGTCTCTTGGGGGCTGGAGGAGGCATTTATCTTTGGGATTGCTTGCAGCTCAGTTATTTGCAGAAATAAATGAGATTTCCGTAAAGTGCTCTGCAAGAAGTCCTCCAACTTCCCCAAGACAATGTAGACCTGCAGCCCAGCCTCCTGGGGGTTCTCTTTGGCCTAGGGCCCCTCTACCCAGCTCTTTTTGTGCAGGCAGAGCCCCAGAGTCTCCTTATTCCAGCATCTACTTAGTGCCGCTCATGGCATGAAAACCTCTCTTGTTCCACTCAGCACAATGCCGCCATTATAACCCTAACTGGGGAAGCGGCACAAGCTTGCTGGTCTACCGAGAGCCCCGGAAAACAGATAGAGATCTGAGAGGAGAAAGAGCTTCAAGGATGCAAGGAAGGCCTCCTTCTGCATTTTCAGGTTTTTGTTCTAAGACCTGAGGTCCTTACCTGCACACAGGCATCAATGGCTCAGCATCAATGGCCTACTGAACCCACTGGGTTCTGGTTGTGTTTGGAAAAAAAAAGGTTTTTTTTTCCCCCACCAGTTATTTCTAGGATAGAGTGCCTGCCCAACTCCGCTGCTCCTGGTGGCCTTCCTTCCCTGCTCCTCTTCTCTCCTCTCCTCTCCTCTCCTCTCCTCTCCTCTCCTCTCCTCTCCTCTCCTCTCCTCTCCTCTCCTCTCCTCTCCTCCCCTCCCCTCCCCTTCCCTCTCCTCTCCTCCCCCCTCTTCTCTCCTCTCCTCCCCCCTCTTCTCTCCTCTCCTCCCCCCTCTTCTCTCCTCTCCTCCCCACTACCTCCCCTCCCCTCCCCTCTCCTCTCCTCTCTTCTTGCCTCTCTTCTCTCTTTCCTTCTTCCCTTCTTCCCCTTTCTCTCTCTCTCTCTCTCTTTCTTTCTTTCTTTCTCTTTCTTCCCTTTCTATAGAGACAGAAATAGGGAAGTAAAGAGGGAAGAGAGGGAGGGGAAGAGAAAGAGAGATACCTACAGCATTGCTTCACTGTTTGTGTAACTTCCCTGTTGCAGGTAGATGGGGGTTTGAACCCAAGTCCTAGCATGGTAAAGTGTGAACTCTTAACAGGTGAGCTGTGAGCCATGGTCAGGCCCCAGATGTTGGTTTTTTAATGCCCAAACACTGCATGAAGCCTATCCTCTCCTTAATAGGCCCTTCCTTAAAAAGAAAAAAAGCTTATTCTTGACTTGTTAGTTAGATTCACGAACTGAAGCACTCACAAACCCAATAGGTCTCTCTCTCTCTCTCTCTCTCTCTCTCTCTCTGAGTGTGTGTGTGTGTGTTTGGAGAGAAAGAGAGAGAGAGAGCTAGAACTGGCCATGGAAGAGTGAGGGTAATGGCCAAAGAGGGTACTATCTGACAGGCTAGCAGCCAATAACCCACATAAGTGGCCAGATGTTCAGATTTTTAGGGAAAAACCCAGGAATGCAAATTTTAGTGTAAACTCTCTTTTGATTCCAGCATGTTGGTGACTAACTCTGATAGTTTTAAAGCACTGTATGAGCCAGTCAAAATATACCCTATGGGTTTTATCTGGGCAACAAGCTACCTATTGTGTGGAAACTTGAGGGAAATTGTGGATCCATGGATACTTCCCAGGGAGGGAATGTACCCAGCTCTGTGTGTCCCCTCCACCCTCCAGGCCTGAGGTGATTCCCAATCACTCAGAGGGCAGTTTGCAATAAGCCTCTTCTGAAAAGCCACACTGTGAACTCCATCCTGCCTCCAGGCTGCAGGTGGACAGGCAGCAGAAGCCTCAGGTGAATTTTTTGAATGTGAAGTAAGAATAAGTTGCAAACTGAGAGGAATTAGAGTGAGTCACTGGCCTGGTCCTTTCATTTGTTAGATGTGGACACTGAGGTCAAGAGAAAACAAAAACTATTTTGCCTGATATGCTATAAGATCTTAGAGGCGGGGGGGTTGGAGGTGGCTCTTTTGACCATACAGGAGGACCTGGGTTTGAGCCTCCAGCACCATATAGGAGCACATGTATGGAGGAAGTTTCATGGGTGGTGTAGTAACACCCTGGTGTCTCTCCTCCTTTCTCTGCTTTTCACCCTTTATATTAAAAAAAAAAAAGATTCATGTGGACAGGGTGTGGTGTATATTGCTTCAAACTGAAGGACTTTGGAGAAGGAGGGGAAGGGAGGAGAGTGGGGAGGGGTTAGGTGTTCTGGTGCAGGATGGTGGGAAAGAACTTAAGTTGCAGACTCCTATTATGGGGAGATGAGAAATTGTATCCATGTGTCAACATCAATACTGTAACCCATTAATACCAATCCCCAACATAATGGAAATAAAAGATTTACTAGGAGCAGTGGAATCATACAGGCACAGAGCTCCATTGATAACTTTGGTGGCAAACAACACAAAACAAAAGTAGCAGCAGCAGCAACAACAACAACAGCAAAAAAGAAAATCAAATCTAGAGGCATCTGCACTTCACTCCTTCCACCCCACAAGTGCCACTCTCTTTATCTGGTGACACTGAGGACACCTTGAACTTGATGCCACCCAAGAACATGACCGTCCAACACTCTGGACCTCACGTTCACAGGAGGCTTGGTGCCATCCGGGCACACAGGGCACCCTCTCCAGGCAGTAAGTAGGTATTTGTTGGGGGGACTGGGCGAAGGTCACTGCATGGACTCCAAGATGAGCCTTAGTTAAAGTTCAGGTCCAAGTTCTGCCATAAGCAGCTGTGAAACCTCACAAGGGTTACTGGACAAAACCTGCAAAGTGAGGCTGGAAGGTGTAACCAGAGGACTAAATGAGATACATAAAGCAACTGGTTAGTCATTATTCAAGTCTCTGAAGCCCTAGACACACACCCAGGCTGCCCTCTGCAGGGAGCTTCATGGAAACCAAACCACTGGAAGGAGCCTCAACTCCACCCACTGCTTCCTGCCCTGCCAGAACACTTGATGTTTCCAGTATATCAGCACTCCTGACCTTTGTACTCCTCCCTATACTCCAGCTTCCACGGGTCTTTTAGGGGGCTGCGTTTGGCGCTTATATTAAAAAGATTTAATGGTAGTGCTGGTGTTTGAGGAAATAGCTCCTGATCTAGGTAGATAAGACCTAATGTCTTAGAAAGGCTGCCACATGTTGTTTTGTGTGTGAGAGTAAATTAGGTATTGAAGAGAGGGCTTTGGGGACCAGGAAGTCCTTGCACCAGGCCAGTGTGATAGCCTTTTTAACACACTGGGTCTTATCTACCTGGACCAGGAGAAATTGCAGCAAGCACTAGTACCACCACCTGATGGATGATAGAAGGCCGTGTTGATCAGCCTTGTAAGTAGGCACTGTACCGGAAGCACAGTGTCCGGTCCTTACTAGCCATGAAACAGGCACTCTTACTCCGGTTTTGCAAGTCTGATTTCTGACTGGGTTGGTCAGTGGAAATTTATTTCATTGGAATAACATGAAATCTCTCTTCTTATAGTTCTGGAGGTTAGAAGTCCAAGGTTAAGATTTCAGCAGCATTGGTCTTCTCTGAGGCTTTTGCTTTTTTTTTTTTTTTTTTTTGAGTGGAAACTCCATGTTTATTTCTTACAAGGACACCAGTCAGACTGCATTGGGGTCTACTATCATGAACTCATCTTCACTCATCGACATTTTTTTTCTTAACTTCAATATCACTTTATTGAGGTTATCATTGTAGCTCTGTGCACTACAAATCCACTGCTTCCCTAAGATAGGTGTCAGTACATCTCACTCTCCACTAAATCATTCTTCTGCACCATTAGAGGGACTTAGCTCCCTAGCCACCATTCAGTGCTGCCACCTACCCCTTCTGAATCCTTGAATCCTCTGCAGTAGACCATGAATTATTGAAGTTTTACTCTTTATTATCCGTTGCTTTGTTTCTCTTTTAATTTTAATTTTTCTTTGTTAGAGGAATTAATGGTTTACAGTCAACAGTAAAATACAGTAGTTGGTACATGTGTGACATTTCTTTTAAATTTTTTTCTAAATTACATTTATTTATTTATTGGGTAGAGACATCCAGAAATCAAGAGGGAAGGGGGTGATAGAGAGGGAAAGAGATAGAGAGACACCCATAGCCCTGCTTCATCACTCACAAAGTTTTCCCCTTGGCTTGAACCCAGGTCCTTGTAACATGTGTGCTCAATCAGGTGCACCACCACCTGTTGGTATGTTTCATATTTGTTTGCTCCCCTTCCCCCCAACCTCTGAGAGAACTGGTTTGGCCCTTGCTAGTTTGCGCCCCTCTTTCTCCCCGCCCCCTATCCTAAGGACATCCAGAGTCCCAGCAGCAGTTGCGAGAGGAGAAGGATGCAGGAGAGAGCTATGTGGTGACTAGTTTGGGTTAGTTTATGAATCGTTCGTGAATAAAGAAATACAGCTTCCTGGCCCAGCCGTGTGTCCTTGAGTCTCTGTCTCTGTCTACCGCCACGAAGCTAGCCTGGCCTGCTGGAGCCTCCGAGCTTTAACAACAAATGGCGCCCACGTGGACCTGACCTGCGCATCTCTCAGATAAGTGAAGACAGTTTGGCTACCTATGCACTATGGCCTTCTCTTCTGCTTGTGAAGAGATCTCCAAAGGCCTCTGCCCTTTCTTCATGAGACTGTTTCGCTGTTTCTGGAACATTTATCTCTGGACCACTCTGTGATTTCCGCCCAACGCCAGCCTGCAAGAGCCCAATGCCAGCCCGCAAGAGCCCAACGCCAGCCCGCATGAGCTGGCTTTCCGCCGCGTGGCGCAGGGCATTGGGCGTGGGCTCCCTCCACGCTGCTTGGCCTCTGGGAGCAGAGCATCAGACATGGTGGCCTATCCTGGCTGCCACCCCAGGGCACCTCGGCCCGCGCCTTCTGCATGGCTGGCCCGCCCACCCTCGTGCTATGAAGTCTGGGCAGATCCTGGACCACCTGGAGACCTCAGGCTCCCTGCCGAAACTGGGCCCCCGGCCGAGATCCTCAGCTCGGGTCTGGAGGCAGACGAGCTAGAATGTGCAGAGATTCGTGCAGAGATCTCAACCTACAATTCCTAGAAGTGGAGCTGCGCGGGAGGCCCCACCTCCGGATGGTGACCCCCCCAACAACAACTAAGACAGTACAGATCTAAATTTGTGTTTAAAATGACATGTCTTCGTAACAAAGGTTTCTCTCCTTGTGTATTAATGACCATGTTTATGTGTGTGTTTAAAGTTTGGTAAACAGTAACTTTAAGGTTAAAAATGTAACTTTAAGGCTAAATTCTTACCAGGCAAAGTTAAATGAAAAAGGTTTTCAATGTAATTCTCATAAAGATAAAATTAACTTACATTTAAAGTCTGAGGTAAAAATTAGTTAAAAATCAATATATTTTAACTAAGTTGGTAAAAAAAAAAACCTGCACACACCTAGGGTGTGTCTCCATCTTGAATGGGTATAACAAAAGGTTAAAAAGACGTTGTTGATATGTAAAAGTCTCAAATTCCTTCTCAATTAGAAACGTTAGATTGCGCTATGGTTATGCTAATAATTCTCATGCCTGAGGCTTTTTTTCCCTGTGGTTCATGTTTGCCTTTCCACATTTTATTGTTTGAACTTTAAATAGCCTTGGAATCATGCTGGAAGGGACTTCCAATTGTGATAGAGTTATCAATTGTGGTAAACTTCTAACCTGCTACAAGTTTTGTTTCATAAGTAAGTGAATTGCAGCTGTCAGGTTCTCTACAGAAGAGCAGAATTCCGATGGCTGACATTCCCCATTGAGACAGACGTACAACAATTCACCCCCTGGCAATTCTTCGGTGGACATCTGCTTTGGACTTCTATCGGACTCACTGGTACACCTCAGACACTTTGCACAATGCTGGAAAATTGTGCAGATGCATTCACATCTGCCATGTTTTCCCCTCAGGCTACTAGTTCCCGTGAGAGTTGGGACATTCTGGGAGTGCCTGTTCCACCATGTTATGCCCTCAGGACATTGTCTACATCCCCACGATATTTGGAGTGCTTTGGTTACTCCTCCCCCCTCCCATTCTCACGAGAGTTATCATCCTATCCTGGAGTGCTATGGTTAAGATGGTGGTAAAAACTCCTTAAAACGGACTTGGTCCATGGAGTGTGCATTTCGTCCTCCCTGACCGCTTGCCTGAGTGCTCTAATTTCTTTAGAGGAGTATGGCTGCCACGGCTGAGGGTTTTGTTTAGAAGGGGCCATGTTTACTGGGAAGGTGTGGATTTGGTTCGATGACACTGGGGAGAGATCTATGGAAGTGGAAGGTGCCGTGGAAACTGCTGTAGTGGCAGGGGAAACTGAACACGTATCTATGGGGATGGAGCTCTTTGGGTGGACTGCAAATGGTTTAAGGTCCCTAAATGCTGAAAAAATATCCTTTAACTCTCGTATCTCAGCCACAAGGTCTCTTAATGATGGGGTGTCAGCAGGGGGAGGAGTCAAAGGAGAGGAAGCCACAGGGTCTCTTAATGATGAGGTATTAGCAGGGGGAGGAGTCAAAGAAGTGGAAGCTGCAGCAAGAGAAACCGAACCCGAGTCTGTGGGGACAGCTGGGGGAGGGGTCAAAGGTGCGGCCGAACACGTGTCTGTGGGGGCAGTGGGGGGAGGGGTCGTGGAAGCAGAAGCCGCTGCAGAAGAAAGCAGACACATGTCTCCAGGGGCAGTGGGGGGAGGGGTCGTGGAAGTGGAAGCTGCCGCAGGAGAAACCGAACACGTGTCTCCGGAGGCAGCGGTTTTGGGGCTGACTGCAGATTGCTTAGGGTGTTTAAGTCTTAAGCAAATATCCTTTAACTCCCCTATCTCAGCCTCAGGGTTACTTAACCTTTTGGCAGGAGGCCTTGTACATATCCTGAAAATAGTAAATATAGCCATGAGAACCCACGGTGTAGCGAAAATTAAAGCGTCTCTGAGATCGAAAGCCTGTCCCAGGAGAGAAGGATAGAATGTCTGGGACATCTCCTCATAAAACGGAAAAAATCCCATGGTGGAGGGAAACGCAGGGCCACAAAGGCGGGCGGATGCCACTTACCTGTGTCTGAGCAGCTTTTCTGGACCTCAGGCTGGGCGTGAGTGAGGGACATGTTGAGCGCCAGATGTTGTTGAGCCAGATGTTGTTGTGCGTGGGCTGCGGAGACGAGGGGGGGGGGTCCGGAGCGAAGAGGAAACACAAATCTTTATTTGCGCTGGCACCTCAGAGTTGGGTGCTAGAGAAGCAGGTTGGGCCATGTGGAGGTAGCGAAAATGGCCGCCTCACGCAGTAACCTTTCCTGCGTCTGAACACCGGAGTGAAGCTCTGGCAAGAGAGCGAGGTGCGGAAAATGAAGGGTTTTTATAGGAGTAGCTTTCACAAGAATGGGAAGGGGGAGGAGTAACCATAGCACTCCAAATATCACGGGGATATAGACAATTTCCTGAGGGCATAACATGGCAGAACAGGCACTCCAAGAATGTCCCAACTCTCGCGGGAATTAGCAGTAGCCTGAGGGGACAACATGGCAGATGTGATGCATCGGCACAATTTCCCAGCAGCACAAAACTAGCAGCTTCCCTTATGCTGCTGGGTTTCTCAAAGACTGACTGCAGCCATGCCTTGGGACTCTAGGCCTCACCCTTGCTCCATGCTAGAAAATGCCTCTCGAGGTAAGTAACGCCCCCCAGAGGCAGGAAATTTTTTTTTTAAGCTGATAAAGTTTTGCCCACAGAGGCAAAAAATGGCCCCCTCAGGCCTTCCCTTGGCAGCACACTGGTTCTTGTTACTCGCTTACATGTTTCTCCATGTTTGTGCCAGTTTCTTTTTTGAAAATGCCTGTACGATATAGGTTTCTGTTCACCCCACACCCCTGATACTGTGGTCATTTAGTTAAAAACAGAAGGGGGGATTGTTGGTATGTTTCATATTGGTTTGCTCCCCTTCCCCCAACCTCTGAGAGAATTGGTTTGGCCCTTGCTAGTTTCATGCCCCTCTTTCTCCCCGCCCCCTATGCTAAGGATGTCCAGAGTCCCAGGAGTAGCCGCGGAGGGAGAAGGATGGGGAAGCACATGGTGTGGTGATTTGCCCACTCATGAATAAAGATTAAACTGCAGCTTCTCGGCCCAGCCGTTTGTCCCCGAGTCTCTGTTTCTGTCTACCACCGCAACGCTAGCCCGGCCTGCTGGAGCCTCCAAATTTAACAACAACCACCCAGACCCCAGATGTAACATTTCTCAGTTTTCCACATATGACTCTAACCCCCCACCTAGGTCCTCCTCTGCCATATGTTCCAGGACCTGAACACTCTCCTCACTGCCCCTCTCCCCAGAGTCCTTTACTTTGGTGCAATACACCAAATTGAGTCCAAGTTCTGCTTGTGTTATACCTTTGTTCTTATTTTTCAATTTAGAGCTCATCTATGAGTGAGATCATCCAACATTTGCCCTTCTTTTGGTTTATCATACTCAAAATGATTCCCTCCAGTTCCATCAATGATGTAGCAAAAGAGATGATTCCCTAATTTTTTTTGCCTCCAGTGTTATTGCTGAGGCTGCCTTCAGTGCCTGCACCATGAATCCATTGCTCCTAGAAGCCATTTTCCCCCATTTTGTTGCCCTTGTTGTTGTAGCCTTGTTATGGTTATTAACCGTTGTTGTTGATGTCAGTTGTTGTTGGATAGGACAGAGAGAGATGGAGACAGAAGGGGAAGACAGAGAGGGGGAGAGAAAGATAGACACCTGCAGACCTGCTTCACTGCTTGTGAAGTGACTCCCCTGCAGGTCAGGAGCCTGGGGCTCAAACTGGGGTCCCTACACTGGTCCTTGCACTTTGCGCCACATATACTTAACCTGCTGCACTACTGCCCCACTCCTGATTTCCTCATTTTTATATCAGCATTATATCCCATTGTGTATATATACATGACAAGTTCCTTAACCATTAATCTATTGTTGGACACTTGGGATGTTTCCAAATTTTGGTAGTTACCTCTCTAGAAGTGCTAGCGCCAAATACAGTCATGCTTAGAGATGCTAGGGGTCAAGTTAAAGATGTAAATTTTGGGGCAAGGGCGACACAACACAGTTTCTAAATGGTGCCTGATAAACAGTGTGGCCGAGTCTAGTGGCAGTGCTACAGTGTGCTGGAATCCGTTATGCTTTACTGACTGTAAACCAAAGAGAGGCCGTGCCTTTTGTGTGTGATTAGTTTGTCATTGATGTCATCAGCATAGGATAGACATAGCTTAGTACATAAGCTCTTGAGGACTTGCACAGATATTTAAGGACAGGTCTGGTGGAAATGCCACCTTTTTTTTCTCTCTCTCTCCTGCTTGCCCTTGGTTCCTGGTCTCTCTCACCTGCTTTTTGCCAGGGTCCATAAGTCATAGAATCTGAATGCTGGTGAACATGAAGGACTCATGATTCATGCTGCTTGGCTGACTAGTCTTCTCTCTTTTGCTTATTTCCCTACCATGGCTTTTAAGAACCTAATAAGCTGCTGATTTTATAAACACCAGCAAAGCAAAAAGGGTCTTTTTGATTTTTACAATCACAGTCTTCCTTCTGTCACACATGGCTAGGACCCCAAAGTCAAGGATTTTATAACCTGAGACACCCGGGGACCATACCCAGGGAAAACCTTAGCAAGGTTTGGGACTCCTGTTGCCATGATGTCTGAGAGTACATTGGGAGACTGGTTCTCTGGGGTAGGAAGAAATTGATGAGGCAATGTCTGACTGTTCAAGTAGCTTGTGCTTTCTTCTTTCTGCAGCCTCTTCAGATTGTCTTCCCTGTTTTACTTCCTGAAAGACATGGCCTCATGAAGCCACTGAGGAAATACACGTCTCCTCTCCCATCAAAGAGATCAGTGTTCCCCAAAGTGTGGACTTCAGATTACTGGTGAAGATGTGAGATAAATTTAGATTCCACACAGACTGACATATTTGAGGAGTTATGCATTTACTTGGATTTCTATTAAAAGCATACAGCTGGTCTTTATGAGTCCATACTTTTGCTGAGACTGCTCATAATAGGAGTGCCATTTCAGCATTTCTCACCAGCTCTCAGTCAATTGCACAAGTCAACTGAAAAGAAAAATACTATGTAAATAGCATCAAGTAAAGAAATGATCTGATGGGAATCATAAAGTAGCAACCGAGTGACTAAAATTTGGGAACCACAGAGATAGTCACCCCATGCAAAGGAAGTATTTCAGTCTTGGGCACAGATGCCCTAATTTACCCCACTAACTAATGATGGGGGGGCACTGCAGACTCTTCTGTCAACCACATTGGATAGGACAGGCAAAGAGATAAGAAAACTCTTGTGGTAATGAGAGGTTGACCCTTGTTTATGGATTTCATATTTTTTTGTTTGTTTGTTTATTGTCTTCAGGCTATCACTGGGACTTGGTGCCTGTGTGACAAATCCACCACTACTAGCAGACCCCCCCCCCTTCTTCTTTCTTTTTTTTGATAGGCCAGACAGATATTGAGAGGGAGGAGGGAAATAGAAAGGGAGCACCTGTAGCACTGCTCCACTGCTCATGAACCCCCCCCCCCCCCCCCCCCCCCCCCCGCAGCGCTGTCTCCTGGCTCTTCCACTTCTAATGCCATGCTTTGCTTCACTTACTCTACTCTCATGTCTTTTTTTTTTTTTTTTTTTTTTTCCTCCTCCAGGGTTATTGCTGGGCTCGGTGCCTGCACCATGAATCCACCGCTCCTGGAGGCCATTTTTTCCCCCCTTTTGTTGCCCTTGTTGTAGCTTCGTTGTGGTTATTACTATTGCCCTTGTTGACGCAATTCGTTGTTGGATAGGACAGAGAGAAATGGAGAGAGGAGGGGAAGACAGAGAGGGGGAGAGAAAGATAGACACCTGCAGACCTGCTTCACCGCCCGTGAAGCGACTCCCCTGCAGGTGGGGAGCCGGGGGCTCGAACCGGGATCCTTACGCCGGTCCCTGCGCTTTGCGCCACATGCGCTTAACCCACTGCGCCACCGCCCGACCCCCTACTCTCATGTCTTATAGCCCCTCACATACCCCAGCTCTTACCCACCCCAGTGCCTGTGAATTAGCTATTGGCTGTTCTTAGGTTGAAGCTCAAATGAGGGTCACGCACATAGCAAAGCAAGTGCACTGTCCAGGTGAGCTATCTTATCAGCTCAGTTTTTTTTTTTTTTTTTTTTTTTTTGCTTGCCAACAGGGTTATTTCTGGGCTGTGGTGGTTCAGTACAGACACTGTAAATCCACTGCTCCCAGCGGTCACTTTTTTGTAAAAAATATATTTATATATATTTTTTTCTATTTTTTTTGGAAAGCAGGCTTATGTATTTATTAGTTTAATGTATGATTATAGTGTGTCACAAGATTGAAGGATTGCAGAGTATAGTCCCACCCCACATGCACCACCAAAATTCTTTGTTCCCATCCTCCCACTTCCCAAAGTTAACCAGTTACAAGTCTCAGAAACAGTTTGCTTGTCTTTGTGCTTCTGTTCTTTGGAGAACTGCTTGTGCAGTTCTTTGGCCCACTTTTTAAAGCTGAGGTGTTATTTTTTTCTTTTTGCTTTTGATATATAAAGTTTTCAATTTGATATAGTCCCATTTATTTACCCCTGTTTTTATTTCACATACCTTTGGAGTATCCCAATATGTCTTTGATGTTACAATCCTGCAATATTTCAACAATATTTTCTTCTATAAGTTTCAGAGTTTCTAGTCTAAAATCTAGATCTTTGATCCGTATTTATCTGATTTTGGTATATGGTGTTAGATGATGATTCAGTTTTATTTTTCCACATGTGGCTGTCCAATTGTTCTAGCACCATTTGTTGAAGGTCTTCAGTTTTTTCCCCTTTGAGTGGTTTTGGTCCCTTTGTCATAAGTTAGATGATTATATATATGAGGGTTTATTTCTGGGCTTTTCAGTTCAGTGCTTCCTATTTTTATTTGGTAGGAGAGAGAGAAATTGAGAGGGGAGGG
Organism: Erinaceus europaeus; assembly: GCF_950295315.1. Classification (NCBI taxonomy): domain Eukaryota; kingdom Metazoa; phylum Chordata; class Mammalia; order Eulipotyphla; family Erinaceidae; genus Erinaceus; species Erinaceus europaeus. Next base: position 55,875,189 of record NC_080163.1, on the reverse strand, counting down.
GAGAAAGAGAGAGAGAGAGAGAGAAAGAAAGAGAGACTAAAGAGAGAGAGAGAGCTACCTGCAGACCTGCTTCACCACTTCTGAAGTTTTTGCCTTGCAGGCGGAGAGCAGGGGCTTGAACTCAAATCCTTGCACATGATAATATGTATGCTCAATTGAGTGTGCACTGCCAGTCACCCCCACTCCCTAATTTAGTAAGTCTGATTCAGAATTATGTCCAATTAGCTGATGAAGGAGTGGATTAAACAGAGTTACTTTAGGACATTGCAGGACTTTTGGTATGGAGAGTCCAGGCACAGTGACTTTGGCAGACATACAGCTACCCAGTAGGACAACTGCCACCCACTACTGAGGCTGAAAATGCCAACTACTCTATTTCCCAGTTTTTTTTTTCCAGCAAGAACAAGGGCATAGGTACCTGTTGAGATGTCTACTGAGGACTGATGGGAGTGTTGTTCTAAATAAAAGAGACATATAGACATAGTTCCTTTCTGTCTTTTGAGGTGGTGATGTGAGGACACAATGGCTTGAGCCCTCACAAATATGAGGGGGAGGCCTGTGTACTGAAGACAGTGATGTGGCAATGCCAAGAACCTTAGCTCCTGAGGGCATCCCTGAGCTATGGAAGTGACCAATTTTGCACCCTGGATTTCCAGTTGTGTCAAGATGACTCATGTTATCATTGTTTAAGGATTTTTTTTTAAAAGAACACTTTCTTGGGCCTATAAGATAGCTCAACTGAATAATTCACCTGCTAGTCATATGCACAGCCGAAATTCAAGCCTAGGTCCCACTGCATTGAAGGAAGCTTTACTGCTGTAATGTCTTTTCCTTTCTTCCCCTGTCTCTCTTAATCTGAAAGAGTTGACTTGGAATAATGACAACAAAACAAACAAACAAATAATGGACAAGTTCTTATGGCCCAGGAGGTAGCATAGTGGCTAGAGTCCTGAACTTGCAAGCAAGTACGAGTTCTTGAACTCACTTCCCAACAAATGTCAGAGTGATGTTCTGGTTCTCTCTCCCTCTCTGATGTTAATACATCAACTAGTCTGAAAAAAAAAAAAACAGATTTCTCTCCTTACTTTTAGCAGAAAGCATCTTGACTGAGGAGAGTGGATATTATCTGGTTTCTCTAGTCATACTGGAAGTGGCCTCTGGCTTTCTCATGACAGTTTAGTTTTATTTTCAAATCTGTTTTCTTTTCCTTCCTTCTTTCTTTCCTTCTTTCTTTTCTTTTCTCCTTTCCTTCCTTCATTCCTTCCTCTTCACATATCTTTTCCTTTTTTATTATTTACTTATTTATTCATTTTTAGATAGGACAGAGAGAAATTGAGAGGGGAGGGGGATAAAGCAGGAGAGAGAAAGAGAAACACCTGCATCCCTGCTTCACCACTCATGAAGTATCTCCCCCTGAAAGTGAGGAGTGAAGGCTTGGACCCAGGCCTTTGCACACTCTAATGTGTGCATTCAACTTGGTGCACTACTGCCCAGCCCCTAAAAGCTGTTTTCTCATCTGAGATGGAGAGAACAGTGACCTCCTGTTGAGTTGCCACAGATCCTTCAATGAGATAATGAGCATAAAGTCTTTAGCACAGAAACTGGCATATTATTAGTATTTAATAATTAGGCACACACTATCTTTATTGTATTTCTTTCTGCCACCAGGGTTATTACTAGGACTTGATGCCTATACAGTGGCTCTACCATTCCCAGTGGTCATATATTTTTTTTCCTTGTTGATAGAGGGTGAGACAGAGAAATACAGAGATGGAGATAGAGAGGAAAAGAGACAGAAGAGGTACAGCACTGCTCCATCCCTTGTGAAGCACCTCCCTGCAGGTAGGGACCAGGGGCTTGAACCTAAGTCCTTGTGCATTTTAACATGTGTGCTCTACAGGATGTACCATACCTGGCCTTGTCATTGTTTTTTGATCCCAGAAACTCATCATTGTTGCAGTATTCTCCACAATATTTTAGATTCCTGCAGTCTGTAGAAACCAATCTGAGTGACAACACTTGCTTCATCAAACTTTAAGAGAAAACTTTACAGGTGGAAAAAGTGAGGCCAAAGCAGTGGACTGTTCAGATTCTTTTATTGTGAATAAAAATGTGCATGGTTTCACCCCTTCCCATTCACTCATTGCCACATACTCTAGAAACAACAGGAGGGCATGGGTCTGGGTAGAAACTATTATGTGATTTTATGTGAAACCAAAAAAAATACTCAACAGCAATAATAAAAACTCTTCAATCTCGCCAAGTTCTCAACCAGTGATGAGGCAGTGTCAATGGTAAGTCTGGTTGGGGACATTTCTAAAGGGTCAGGGAAGCTGAAAGACGTTGGTTAAGAAGAGAAGTTGCAAAGAGGGTTGACATTTTAAATGTGAGTACCCTAACCCCCTCCTTTCCGGCCCTTTATCCTAACACCCTTGCAAAATCTTTCCAGTTTAGAGGTCCTTTCCCAATTCTGCTCAAATGCAATCCCTTCCAGAAAACTTTCCATAGGCTGCACCAAGGTCATCTGTCATTTCAGAGAACACACACACACACACACACACACACACACACACACACACACACACACACACACACACACATCCTCATGCCGTCTTATCACTTCCCATCTTACAACCATCGTGTCTGAGCACACACCTTGGCTGATCCATTAGCAGCAGCAGGTGCATCCCACCGTCACCCCCAACCGGTGCTCACGTCAATCATCTTAGTGCCCCTTCTTCCTCCATCATTTAGTGCTTAGTATGCAGCAGGTGCTCAGCAGCTGCTCAGTGAGGGTTTGTTGAGTTGAAATCAATCCTACAACTGTCATGTCACATTGCCAGTGTCTTAAGAGTCCTGTCATCTCCATGTCTTTCTCCTCCTTTTGGGACATGAAACATGGTGTCACTCAAGGCATCTTCAAATCTCACAGACTCAGGGTTGAAGGTATAGGGAGGGGGAGATGGTTTAGTTTTCACGCCTATTCCAGAAGGCAAGGAGGCAGGAAAGGCAGCCACTGTAGGAAGAATAGGTTGATCATGAACCATGCTGGCTAGTGCTTCATTTGGAATCTCAGGCTCAGCCATGCTTTTGAAAGCTTCCTCCATGAAACAGTGACCATTTCTGCAGCAGGAATTGAAGGCTGTCAGGGAATGCTTGGGCTGCTCTGCCAGCTCAGGACCCAGCAGGTGTAGAACCAGAGTCATTCTTGGAATATGATCCAGGTTACCTACAGACAGGGACCTGGGGGGTTGTCTGTCTAGTTGTTGGATTGGAGCTGTGGTGGCACCATTAGCCCTGTGGTGTATTGAGTTGTCAGGCACATAGATTGTAGTAAGGCTGAAGAATACAGGCTGCAGTCACAGGCCTCTCCACAGGAGGAGATGGGGCTGGGAGGAGGAGAAGGGTTCCCAGAGGTCCTGTAGGTGCTCCATCTAGACAGGTGCTTTTCTTGTCCCCACTCCCAGTCCCTGCCCCATCTCTCTGGTTACCATGTCCAAAGAGAGAAGCTGGGAGCAGTGCAGAGAAGGGAGGGGTCTCTTCTTTTCTTACTAAACTCATAGCTTAGAACCAGCGGAAGGTTAGGGTCAAAGGCAGAAGAGGATGGAAGAGCTTTGAAGAGGCCCTGCCCATTTCTGTTTATGACTCTAGCGAAGAGATCTGGGTTCCTCCCTTCAAGCTGGGACACCCTCCAGAGGGCACCTGACTCAAAATTGGGGGGAGCGGGTGATAAGAAGATTCTTCATGGGGCTGTCAAAAGTCTTCTATGACTTTGGAAGGCTCCCTCCTGGGGCCAATAAGGTAACAGCTATGTTGTCCCCATCTGCCCTAGGGACAGAGGGAAATTGCCACAAAGCAGAGAGAAGGGAGACTGCTTCAGGCCCTTCCCTTAGGTATGGGAGTTGGGCCCTGGGGGACTCAAGTTAGAATAGATGTTTCGGTAGAAAAAGGACCCCCCTAGTCAAAGAATGGGAGTCCTCTCAAATCCCTTCCCAGACCCCAGCACTTAGAAAAGAGGAAAAAATAAGGAGCATAAAAATACCTTGAGGGTGTGGGCTGGCCTGACAGTACAGATAAGCAAGTCTCGTGGCAGGCAGCATGGCCCAGTGACATAAGAGAGGATTCTACCGAGCTTCAGTATAGAGATCTGACATATATCTTTATATAAATGCATATATATATATATATATATATATGTATATATATATGTATATTTAGAGAGACTCTAGAAGAGCCGGGCTTGTTTCTTCAGTTCATTCCTCTTCCAGAGGGCCAGCCGATCAAACTCGGAGATGGTCATGCCGAAGACCTGGTAGAACTCCTCCTGCGATAGATGGCGCTGAAAGGAGGACAATTTGAGGACATGAGATGGAAACTGGAAGTGAGGGGAGGCAGGATCAGTCACTGTCTGTTCTCTTTGGGCACCCTGTGCCTGGTAGTGTCTGACCTGGGGTGATGCAGGCTAGACACTGAATGAATTGGGGTATGAAGGAACGTTTCCTTGGAGGGGCCTCTGGAGCTGTTCTGAGAGAACAGGTAGCCTCACTCTTACCTCCCAAGATTAGGGTGCCACCTTTGGCTCTCTAAGTAGCCTCAAGGTCCCCTTGTGGATGGCTGACTGCATTCTGGACCCTGGAGTGGGAGTGTATGAATGTTGTCCTTCTCTCCTTGGGGAGGGAAAAGTTGCATGCCCAAGACTAGAAAGTGTTTTTTCTCTTATAACTGTTGGTCTGAAGGTTGAGATCAATCAATTAAAAAAAAAAATCATTGTTCCTATATTTCCCCCTAAGGGAATATCCTTCCATCTCATTCCCGTATGAAAACAACTATGACATATAAGGAATCACTGTCCAGCATTCTAAGAATGTTTCCCCACCCTGCCCCTTCCCTTGTCAATGTTTAAATCAGTCTTCACAGTTGATATATTGCCCAAAGCTTTAAGCATTAAACATACATGACACTTAAAATGTGGCAAAATGCTAGTGAAGGTAGATGCATCTTTGTATTATTCTTAAAATGATTTTGGAGGTCTGAATATTTTCCAAGGAAAATTTAAGATGACATTTAAATAGAGATATATGAACTACATTCTGTCTAAAAAAATGGGTTCACGAAGATGAACTTTTGGTAGCAATTAAATTAGTTCATGAAATGTTGAAGGAGACCCAGTGGGAAGTATGCACACAGCCACGCAATCATCAGCCTGCTTGCTGTTGATTCTGTGAACTGATGTTTTGATCATACTTCCAGAATTACAAGCAAAAGTAACTTTTGATGGACACCATAGACTGGTGGGGACTTTGAGCTCACTTTTCACTTCTTTTTTTTTTTTTTTTTAAAGATTTTATTTATTTTATTAATGAGAAAGATAGAAGGAGAGAGAGAAAGGGCCAGACATCACTCTGGTACATGTGCTGCCGGGGACTGAACTCTGGCCCTCACGCTTGAGAGTCTAGTTCCTTAACCACTGCGCCACCTCCCGGACCACTCACTTTTCACTTCTAATGGACTGTTTTATATTATTTTATTTTACTGCTCAGCTCTGGCTTATAATGCTGCTAGGGACTGAACCTGGGACCTCTATTGCCTCAGGCATGAACATCTTTTGCGTAACCATTATGCTGTTTCCCCAGCCCTCAATATTAATGACATTTAGCCACCACTTGGCTCCTTACCTTTATTTTTTCTAATATATATATTTTCTTTATTGGGGGATTAATGGTTTACAGTTGACAATAAAATACAGTAGTTAATACATGTGTAACATTTCTCAGCTTTCATATAACAGTTCATCCCCCACGAGGTCCTCCTCTGCCATCGTGTTCCAGGACCTGAACCCTCCTCTCCACCCCAGAGTCTTTTACTTTGGTGCAACACACCAAACGCTGTCCAAATTCTGCCTTGTGTTTTCTTATTTTTCAGCCTCTCTCTCTTTTTTATTATTAGTGACTTGGTACTGATAGACAAGACTGTGGAATAATAAGAGGGGCACAATTCACACAACTCCCACCACCAGCATGCCATATCCCATCCCCTCTACTGAAAGCATCCCCATTTTCTATCCCTCTGGGAGGCTTACCTTTATTTTTAAAACATGAGTAGAGGGAACAATTAGCTATCTGCAGTTACAAACAAGATAGAGAGCAGGGAAGATAGCATAATGGTCACACAAAAGGCTTTATTCTACTATTCTGAAAAACTTAAAAAAAAAGACAACAAAGAGAACATATCACAATGCACCCAGATGCCCATTCTCCAGGTTCAATAGCTTTCAAGAGTTTACCACATACACTTCATTTATTTCTTTTGCAGTTCTATTTCACAGCAAACTTCAGACATTGGGCCCATTCACTCCTAATTACTGAAGTGTGCATCTCAAAACATACTGAAGAGTTCCCTCAACAATGCAACCAGCAAACCTAAGAACGGGCAGTAATTGTTCAGACTTACCTAGTACCCGCCCAACAATGAAATTTCCCTCACTGTCTCAAAAACAACTTTTCTAGTTGGTGCTTATTAGTAAAGATTTGAACAGTGTTCATGCATCACGTTTGGCTGTTAGACTCCCTACGAGACGTCTCGCCCACCTAGCACCTGCTTCCTTTCTCATCTCTATTTGTTTTCATTCTACTTAAATGAGTGCTGAGAAGTAATCTGCTCGCTTCCCAACTCCTTTCATGGTAAAGAGGGAAAGTGCCACTTAGCCTCACTCATTCTTTTTTTTTCGTTCGCAAGTGGTAGTTACTGTGGATTCTCTAGTTTTCTGTACTATTATCAAAAACCTTTGTTTATGAGGCTTGGAGATATCTCCCAAAGAAATGGTAGATAACACTCTGGGGTGGGTGAGGGGAGAATACAGATCCAAAAAGGATGACAGAGGACCTAGTGGGGGTTGTATTATATTGTTATATGGTAAATTGGGAAATGTTATGCATGTATAAACTATTTCATTTACTATCAAATGTAAAACATTAATTTCCCAATAAAGAAATTAAAAACAAAAAAGAAATGGTAGATAACTTGCACCAAGTGCTACCAGTAGGACACACAGAAAGACCGAGGCTTCTTTTCTCTCTCTAAAGGATAGCTGGGGATTTTTATCCTCCAAGTTCTTGTGACAGCTCTATTCTAAATCACTCTGGATTTGCCTGAATTTGACATCCAGCACTGACTTGAGAGCATATTGTTATTGCCACTGTCATTTCATGGGATTGACCAAGAGTAAGAGTATTCTGTATTTGGAATTAGAAGGTTCAGAATTACTTTGTTTTCAGTTCTGTTGCTTTCTCCATCCTCTATCTCTGTCAAGTAAGTCACTTTTGCTCTTCTCTTCTTTTAATTGCATAGAAAGTATTTCTGGACTATGATGGATATATGTGGATATATATATATATATATATAATCTCCATCCTCCATGGTTATTTATTTCTGGGGCTTAGTGCCGGCACTACAAATCCACTGCTCCTGGTGGACGTTTTTTCCATTTTATTGGATAGGGAAGAGAAATATTGAGAGAGATGGGGAAATAGAGAGGGAGAGAAAAATATAGAATCCTACAGACCTGCTTTGCCACTTGTGAAGCTTTCTCCCAAAGGAGGTGAGTGGGGCTCAAACCTGGGTCCTTGTGTGGGTCCTTGTACTTAGTACTATATGCACTTAACTGGGTGTGCCACGGCTTGGCCCTGACTATTGAGGTTATCTTTCTGAGGTGGGAGGGTGGGAACACAAAACTTTGGTGACAGGTGCATTGTGGAGCTCTGCCATGTAATATTATAATCTTATATCATATTATAATCTTATAGCCCACTATTGGTCATAAATAGAAATTGTGGTGGTGGGAAGCATTCCTGGGCTTCAGAGAGGTTAGACGAATTAAATGAGAAGAATGAAGATGAGTGGTTCAGTTATAAACAATCAAGTATAAACCTGGGGCTGGGACTGAAGAGATAGCATAATGCTGATGCAAAAGACTCATGCCTGAGGCTCTGAGGTCCCAAGTTCAACCCCCAGAGCCACCATAAACCAGACCTGAACAATGCTCTGGTATCTCTTTCCCATTAAAATAAAATAAAAAATAAATAAAAATAAAAAGAAGGCAGTTTTTTTTTTTTTTTTTGCCTCCAGGGTTATTGCTGGGGCTTGGTGCCTGCATTATGAATCCATTGCTCCTAGAGGCCATTTTTTCCCCCATTTTGTTTTTATTGTTGTTGTTATTGGTATTGTTGTTGGATAGGACAGAGAGAAATCAAGAGAGGAGGCAAGACAGAGAGGGAGAGGGAAAGATAGACACCTGCAGACCTGCTTCACTACTTGTGAAGAGACACCCCCTGCAGGTGGAGGGCCGGGCTCAACTGGGGGATCCTTACGCTGCTCCTTGTGCTTTGTGCCATGTGTGTTTAACCCACTGTGCTACTGCCCAGCTCTCCAGGGGTCTTTGAATTGTTCATGATAAGTTGTAGGAACCTAGAATAGTACCTGGAAGATAGACTAAGCTTTCAAGAATATTTATTGAATGAGTCAGAGTATATACTCTGTGGGCCTTGAGAACACAGTGAAGGGAGTCTTCCTTCAGTTTCTTCCCTGCTATGGTGCAGGGGGTGTTCCTGCAGGTTGCATCTTCAGGAATCTCTGAGAAATACACAAGCTTGAATCCTTTTCCAGAGAAGGCTCATTAGCAATAGTGTAAGGTGGGGTCTGGATTCAAAAAGCTCCCTGCACACTTTTAAATGTTCAAGTCTGACACTTAGGGACAGTTTATATTTCCTGGTCTGACCTTCTGGATGTCCTGGAGGGTGTAAGAGTAATTGGTCCTTCAGGAAGAACCAGGTTCCCAAGCATTTCCTTTCCTGGAGCACAGGCTGTATGGAGCCTCTGCAGGAGCTGTCCCCTTCAGCACCAGCAGACACACACACACACACACACACACACACACACACACACACACACACACACACACACACACACACACACACACACACCTCCCCTGCTAGACAGGAAAGGAGGCCATTATAAAGTGGGTGTGGGGAGTGAGTGCCATTGCTTCCAGATGTTAACCCCACGTGCCAGAGCTGGCAAGACTCATGGCTTCCTGGCCTACTCACATCCATTGTCCCCATCCCCTGCTCTGGGTGAATTTCCCTGCAGTCAGTGTCAAGTGGTGTATATACTCTTTTTGGGTGATATGCTTACCCCAAGACATGCTGAGTTTCCTTATTTTAAAAAATATATACTAATTAACTTTTTTGGGGGGGTGGGGTTGGGGGTGTGCACCAGGGTTATTGCTGGGACTTGGTGCCTACACAATGAACCCACTGCACTTAATGGACACGATTTCTTTCACCCCCACTTTTTTGTTTAAATACTTTATTTATTGATTGAAAGGGGCAGAAAGAAACTGATAGGGAAGGGGGAGATAGAGATGCCTAGAGAGATAACTGCAGTAATGCTTCACCAGTTGTGAAGCTTCCCCTTTTGCAGATGGGGATGAGGGGCTTGAACCTGGGGCCTTATACAATATAACGTGTTTTATTTAATGGGACAGAGAAGAAATAGAGAGGGAGGGAGATATAGAGAGGAAAAGAGACAGAGGCACCTATACCACTGTTCCAGTACTCATGAAGCTTCCCCCTGCAGGTAGGAACCAGGGGCTGGAACCTTGGTCTTATGCATGGTAACATGTGTGCTCACCTGGGTGTGCCACCATCAGCTCCAAGCCTCCTCCTAGAAGCCTACATTCACTCCTACAATTCCTCACACTTCTCCTAGTCCAGACCCAGGGAGGTGACCCAGGGAGTCTTCATCAGACAGAGGGACTGCTTCAGGATCAAAGGGGTTTGACCTGTTCTCTGGTTGTAGGACCAGAGGAGGATGGAGGAGGAGGCGAGCAATAAAAGCCTTTGGGAAAGGCTGTCACAGGTTCTTGGGCGCAGGCATCACTAGGAAGGACCTCAAAGGAGTGAGAAGGCTGGTGAGAAGGAAGGACATTCTAAGGAGAAGAAGGGACAGGGAGAGGCATGGGGTGGAAGGGAGGATTACAGGGATTCAGAGGAGACCAAGAACTGGAAGTCCATGGCAAGTAGGTTGGGTCATTGGGACACCCAATGTAATGTGCAGGCCACTTCTGTGCCTTATCTATACTGTCGCCACTGTTCATTATTATTACTATTATTCATTCTGTTACTATTTATTTTTCTGAGTTATCCTGGGACTCTGTGCCTGCATAGTGAATCCAGTGGCCATTTTTTACCTTTATTTTTTCCTTATTTTTAAAAAGTATTTTTTAAACATTGCTTTTTATTTTAGCTTTTGGGGAGAGAGAGAGAGAAATTGAGAAGGCATGGGGAGATAGAGAGGGAGAGATGCAGAGATCTGTCACCAGCACAGTTTTACTGCTCGTGAAACTTCTATGCAGGAAGGGGCTTGAACCTGGGCCTTTAAGTATTGTAATGCTTGTGCTCAACCAGGTGCACCAATGCCTACCCCCAAATCTTTTTTATTTAGTGATAGAGACAGAGAAACAGGGTGAGAGAGGAGGAGAGAAAGGGAGAGAGACACCTGTAGCCTGCTGCACGCCTCTGCCACCTCTGCTTCTGCAGGTGGAGACCTGGGCTCACACAGTCACATGTGCAACTTCACTAGTTACACCACTGCCTGGCCCCTTATTATTTGTTTCCTTTCATTTGATAGATACAGAGAGAAGCAGAGGCAGGAGAGAAGGAAGGTAAAAAATATACTCGCAGGGGCAGGATGGTAGTGTAGCGGGTTAAGCACACATGGCACAAAGTGCAGGGACCAGTACAACGATCCCGGTTCCAGCCCTCGGCTCCCCACCTTCGGGGGGGGGCATGTCGCTTCACAAGACGTGAAGTAGGTCTGCAAGTGTCTGTCTTTCTCTCCCCCCCTGTGTCTTCCCCTCCTCCCTCAATTTCTCTCTGTCCTATCCATCAACAAAAACAGCAGCAACAACAAGAGGAATGGAATGGGAGAAAAAAAAAATAAAAAGGCCTCCAGAGCAGTGGATTCAGAGTACAGTCACTGAGTCCCAGTGATAACCCTAGAGGCTATATATTTGCATCACTGCTCCACTGCTCATGAAGCTTCTCCCTTTCTAGGTGGGGACAAGAAGCTTGAACCGAGGCCCTTGGGCACAGTAATATGTGCACTCTACTTTGTGTGCCACCGGTGGCCTCCTCCCTGTCATTTAACTCATGTTAGTTATCCAAACCTGCCCACCTTCAAAATTCATCCAAATCCTTCCTCTTGTTGGGAGCTTGTACCTACCAAGCTAACCTGAATGACAACTATGAAACCTTTGTGGGGTTCCCAGTCTACTGCCAGACCCCATGCAGAGGGGTTTATGGATATTGTCTCATTTGTATCACACTGAGAGTTGACGGAAGCTTAAGAAGTCTGTCTCCTGATTTTACAGGGGAGAACTAAGATTTAGAGACATGTCGCATGATCAAATTAGCCTGCCAGGCATGGCAGGCTCAGAGTTGAAACCCATATAGATTTGCCTCCTCATCCTCCCTGCGTAAGCACTTAAGCTTCTATACAAGCCCGCATCAAACTTGACCAGCACTTCTGCCAATCAGCTGCCATGGCTGTGACCACAGGCGCAGACTGGATAGAGAGGGCAGCGTGGGCACGGGCTGAGGAAACAGGGTTGGAGTGTCTGCTTTTTCAAGGAGCAGTGCATCCTTCACACCATTCCTCCTGCCTGTGTGTGTTGGGCGGGGGCTAGAGCAGGCTGCTTCTGGAAACTCTCCAAACTCCCAGGCTGTGGACCTACCTCTAAGCGGGTCCGGTCCACGTCCTTAGGCAGCCGGTTCCTCCCTCTCGTGGTCACCAGCAGCAGCTCATAAGGGTAGATCTAAGGAGAGAGGAACAGGGAGAAGGCTCTGGATTGGGGAAGTGTAAAGAGCTTATGCCTTTCACATACATTTTATGTCTGGGTTCCCTCCTCCATCCAGAAAGGGCCAGAGAGTGAAGTCTGGAGGAGGGGCTGGGGTCTTTCCTCTCTGGGGAGTTTGGGAGTCTCAAGGCACTTTTTTTCTACAAAGCAAGACCCCTCAGCACCCTAATATTATTGCTTGTGAAACTTCCCCCCTGCAAGTAGGGAGACCAGGGGCTTGAACCCAGGTCCCTGGTACATGGTAACACATGCATTTTACTGGGTATGTCACTGCCTGGCCCAGTGAATGTCTAATAGATGGTGACTGGCAAAGCTCTAGAAAGATGGGGATCTGTTTCATTTCAAGAGATAAGAGACATAGGGCAGGCTCCAGGAAATGTGGGCCCATTTTGAGAAGACCCTTGGGGTTATTGGTCTCTGTTCTCTTCCCTGCATAGACAGTGCTGTCAGCCTCTTGCTGGTCCCAAAAGCAGTGGCTCCCTAGTGTCCTAGAGCCTCCCAGGGTGTATGCACCTTCTTTACCTTGTACTCTGCAGAGAGAAAAGAGAGATACACACATATAATGAAACGCAGTGGGCTTTGCTTTGCATACTGTACTGGCTTCTGCTTTAGACGCTGCCTTTGATGATTTCCTCCCCACCCCCCACGGCCCTGGGAGGGCAGGATAATCAGGGATGGTTCTAACCTAATGGCTGGCAGGGAATGAGGCCAGACATAAGACTTTGGGGAGGGGAGTTGTCATTTGAGATGTCAAACATAGAGACAAAAAGAACCTGATCTTACTCACAGGCAGAATTCAAACAACAAAGACAGAAAGGGGAAACACAAAGTAAAAACTTGAACTGGTTGTAGTGTACTGCACCAAAGCAAAGGACTCTGAGGGAAGGAGGGCAGGGAGAGACTTTGGGATCTGGGGACATGGGGGGAGGACTCTAGGATCCTGGTGCATGATGGTGAAGGGAAGACCTAAGTTGGAGATTAGAGAGTTTTGTAGACACATTGTGGGAAGATGAGAAATTGTACTCGTGTGTCAATGACTGTACTATAAATCATTACCCCCTCTCCAATAAAGTGATAAAAGAAAAAAGAGGAGGAGGAGGCAGTGGAGGAGGTAGAGGAGGTGGTGGTGGTGGTGGTGGAGGAGGAGGAGGAGGCGGGGGGGAGGAGAGGAGGTGCCTGTGAGTGAGGCCCCCTGTTCTGGGTCAGTGTGCCTATGCAGGCTGCCCCCATGGCTGGGTGACTTGAGAAGCTGTTGAAGGCTGATGGGATAGCACCACTTTCAGACAGCAGGCAGCATACAGTTCAAGGAAGTCTGATGGGAGTAATGTACATTTGGCTCTGAGTGTATCTCTCCCCCCCGGGGGGTTGGCGGGCAACCTAGCTCAGCAGTTCCAGGAGCACAGCTCTGATGATGGAACCCAGATGGGACAGATGGCCTGGAGATCACCCAAGGCCAGGGAGGATGAGGAAAGAGGAAGGAACGGGAAGTGAAAGGCGGTGGGAATTCGGGGTTTGGCCAGAGCCCAGCTTGGGGGACAGCAGCCTCAGCCCTTGCTTGGCCAAAGTCAAGCTCAGTTATGAGCAGAGCACACAAGGTCCCTGTGAGTCCTCCCCCTGCCCTGCCCCCCCCCCCCCCCCCCCGCAAGGATGGAAGGATGCACTCACTCACCTCGCATGCCCCAGTTGACAGCATTCATGCTGTCATAGTGGAAGAGGTCGGCGCTGGGTGTCTGCAGAGGAGACAGGGAAGGGTGCAGGGGGTGCTAAGGCAAGCTGGCCACAGCCTCTCTAGAGGGTTCTCTCATCTCTAGTGGGGGTTGGGGACCATGGGATGTGGGATCCTGATTACATCCTAGTCTCATCTGGCTCATAGCCACTTGCAGGTGAATAACATGTTTGCTGTCCTTCAGCTTAGATGCTACTTCTCTGCCCTGACAGCCTATCTAAAAGTACAAGTTGCCCCTCTCCCAAACTCTTGATTTCTCTTTTGCACACACGTGCATGTGTGTACTTCATACCTGCATGATTTCACTACTCTTGGTTGACTGTTTCACACAGAGAGATAGAGAAAGAGGGAGAGAGGGAAACACACCACAGCACTAACACTTACCCCAGTGTTGTGGGGGCCCGACTCTGACCTGGATGGTGTGTATGATAGAGCAGGCACACTCTCTAGGTGAGCTACCTTGCTGACCTCCTGCACCAAAGTTTTCATTATTTTTATTCAGCTTAAAGAAATAAATCAAGGGGCCAGACTGTGGCACACCAGTTTAAGTCTATCTTCAGGAGGAAAGCTTCTTAAGTGGGGAAGCAGGGCTGCAGGTGTCCAGTCTCTCTCTTCCCTCTGTATCTATTTCTATCTCTATCTCCCTTCCCCTCTCAATTCCTCCCTGTTCCATAAAAGAAAGAAAAAAAGGCCACTGAGAGAGGTAGGTTTGTAGTACAGGCATCAAACCCCAGTGACAACCCTGGTGGTAAAATAAAATAAAATAAAATAAAATAAAATAAAATAAAATAAAATAGGGGCTGGGCGGTGGTGCACCCAGCTAAGTGCATAATGTCGCCACACAAAAGGACCCAGGTTCAAGCCCCTGCTCCCAACCTGCTGTGGGGACAACTTCACGAGCAGTGAAACAGGTCTACAGGTGTCTATCTTTCTCTCGCCCTATGTCCCTTCCTGTCTCAATTTCTGTCTGTCCCATTCTATTAAGTATAACTGAAAGAAGAGAAAAGAAAAAAAAAAAGGAAAAATGGCCACTGGGAGTGGTGGGTTCATAGTGACAGCTCTGAGCCCCGGCGATAACACTGGTGCAAGAAATAAATAAATAAATACATAAATAAATAAACAAATAAAATAAGGACACACAGAAAGGGAGAGACATTACAGCACGGGAGGTCTCCCAGTGCTATGGCACCACTCACATGCAGTGCTGGGGTTCGAACCTGGACCACACACAGGGAAAACAACTTGCCTCCTTATGGATGTGTCTCCTGGTCGTGCACTCAGGCCTTTGTCAGTACCCACCTGTCAGTCCCCACCCCCTTCTCTTTATTGGTGTTATCTTCTGCCACTGCATTCTACCTGCCAGGTTAGTGTACAGGTTGTCTGTTTATCCATCTAGAACAGCCCAGGAGCTACAGCTTTATTCACTGCAGGACCCCTGTCATCTACAACATTCTCGACATGCAGGTGCTCAGGAAACAGCTCTCATCCTCACTGCTCCTACCCTTTCTCCCATTGCCTGTTAAGCCACACAGTCTCTCCTCTTGCTAAAAGATCGGTTTCCATTTTCCTTGCAGTCCATAAGCCAATTTGCCATTTCCGGGCAGTGGTGGTGGTGGGGTGACGGTTCAGAAGGCATCAACTATGCCCATCCTCACCTGGTGCAGATACTCAGGTGAGGACTATGGGAACTGTCAGCCTGGGTATGAGAGTTGGAGGACACCTGTCTCTTCCTGTCTCCGTATTTTCATGCCCAAAAGAGGCTTAATAATGACTTCTAAGGGGTATGAGCTAATAAAGTGCTTAACATAGTAACCCGCACAGGTTAAGTACCCAGTAGTACTAGGCATTCCCAGTCCCTGTTATGGGGCTCCACTTTGCATAGAAGGGTCACTGGGAGGGCAGCACAGAGGCCTTTGAGTCCTTCCAGCAAACACCTCCCTTTGCCCTGAGGCATTTCTCCGGTTTTTACTGCAGCAGTGAATGAAGTTGGGGCTGTCAGCATACACATGAAGCCCCACTTACCCTGTGCAGCCCGTTTCTTCTGTAGGCAGGTAAGGAGGCAGATTTGGAGATGAGGGGATCTGCAAAAGAGGAGCCCAGGTCATTACCAGGAGCCTCTAGCCAGGGGTTTCACACTGAGACCATCCGGATGCAAATGTTATCACATGTCTTCTCTAACCCAGTAGGAAGGGGTGACAGAAGTCACCAGTCCCTCCTACTTACTGCTCCTCAGACTTGAAACTAAGTGTCTTGGGAGCCCCCCTGACATCCTCCCACCCCACCCCCCCCCCCCCCGCCCCAAGTGTTCAGATCTTCAATGCATCATCCTTTCTCTCAAGTGGATCCTTGTAGCTTTGCCTGGTTCCACATAGGTCCTGGTTCAGGGCCCTGACTCTGAACAGAGGGCCTGGAATAAGAGTCAAGTTCAGGATAAGGCAGGCAGGAAGTAACTAGGGCTTTTACTGTCTCTCTGGGCAGGGCTGGTTTCAGACATCTGATAGAAACCCACTAACTGCCAAATGCAACATTTGCCACCAGAACTGTGTTGTGACAGTCACAGCGTCATCATAGCTATGGGGGGCAACGGTGAGTGTGCTGTGGCCTACAGGCTCTGACCCCACGGGACATGACCTGCCCAGGGCAGGACACAGGACTTACCGCTGTCAGCCAGGTAGTGAGACCGAGGGGCTGCAAGAAAGAAAAAAAAAGAGAGAGAGATCAGTGTTCCTGGGGACAGACAGACATGGCTCTCACATCCTGGCTGCTCTGCCATCTGCCTGGTGGGAAGGAGGGACTGCCCGCTGGCTCTCTTGCTGCATAGTTTCTACTAATAGTTGTAGTTCCCTCTCTGGCCAGTAGGGGACCTCACTGGTGCTCCATGATGTCTGCCGACACCACTGAACCCAGTTCGAATTTAAGCAATTTTGCTTGCACAGAGCCCAGGGCCAGGGTGGAAAACACTGACCCTCAGTGGACAAACAGGGAAACAGGTCCCTTCCTTTATCCTGGCTGTGTCATTAGTAAACTTTAACTTCTACAAGGCATTAATTACCCATCATCCCTTAATCACTCTTTGGTGTGCCCATCTGCAGAATGGGGAGGAATACCGTCTCCTTTATGAGGCTATTGTACAGAATATGGGGCATGGTGCAGTAGTATGTTAGCACAGGACAAATTAAAATGGTTTTATCATTAGCACCACCATCATCCACAACCTCAACTGAAGTCAAGGTACAGTCTGCAGTAGAGGGAAAAGCTTATGACCTTGGGGCCACCCCAAACTTGGGTCGAACCCTGACTCTGCTACTTACTCACTGGCTTCCTGCCCCTGGGCAAGTGGCTAAACCTCATATCTCTCATCTGTAAGTGGGTGGTAACCCCTCAAATGATGGTCTTTTTGAGGACTAAGAATATTAACACATCTGAAAATGTCTGGCATACAGGGCTGTAATAAAGTGATAGCCTGTTATTATCCACCAAGTATGGTGTGAGGCAGCATTTCCTTGCAGGAATGAATCCCACACAGGTAAGAAATAAAGGAAGAAGACAGAGTATAAGTATGTCCAAGGCAGACTGGGAGGTGGCATAAAGCATTGAACTCACAAGCATGGGGTTCTGAGTTTGATCCCCACCATTACATGTGCCAGAGTGATGCTCCGGTTCCTATTTTCTCATTGCTAACCCCACTTTTTAATTACATATATATTTTTTAAACAAGTGTCTTCCAGCGACAGGGAGGTTCTTACAGTGATAGAAGTCACAGGGTAAAGTATTTGAACCAAGCCACTGCTTGCATACCTCCTGCGACTGTATTCGCTACTTCATGGAACAGCCCCATATTTCTTTGAGTCTTTCAGACCACTAGGAGACATTTTTCATGACATAAAACCTGGTCAGGACTCATGACTTTTGATGCCCCAAGGAAGCAGAAATGAGTGCTCAGGAAAGAGCATGGATTGACTTAGTGCTCCCCTCCCCAAGTGGAGCCTAAACCAAGGCAGGGCAGGTGGAGTTCAGATGGAGTGGAGAGGAAGATGTCCCCGTCAGGTCTCCAGGGCAGTGCTTACAGCCATTGAGGGACATGTCATAGCCGGCTGTGTACAGCGCCTCCCGGCTGCTGGTGGAGCTCCGGGGTGGGGTCCAGGGGTCAGCGTAGGAGCTGGAACGGGCCTTCATCTCCTCCTTCAGGATCAGCCGGCCAATACCACTCTGGAGCTGCAGGAGGGGCAAGGAGACATTAGGAGGGAGCATTGAGATGAGGCCTCTACAGTAAGCCTCTGTCGCTTCTGCCTTCTCTGGGAGCTGGGTTCTTTGCAAGCATCCACAGTGTCTTTTGGAAACTCATATATCTCACACAGGTAGTCTATGATCTGGGTGGGGCCTGAGGGTGGGCACAAAAAGTAGGCATGCCCAACCACAGGGTGGCACTGCCCAGATCACAGTGGTTAGCTTAACTATGGGTAAATGACTCAAGACAGGTGGCTGGAGTCACTGTTACCCATCTTAACCATCCCTTAAACACAGGAATTATTCTTTTAAAAAATTTCTTTATTGGGGAATTAATGTTTTATATTTGACAGTAAATACAATAGTTGTACATGCATAATATTTCCCAGTTTTCCATATAACAGTACAACCCCCACTAGGTCCTCTGTCATTCTTTCTGGACCTGTATTCTCCCCCTTCCCCATCCACCCCAGAGTCTTTTACTTTGGTGCAATACACCAATTCCAGTTCAGGTTCTACTTGTGTTTTCTCTTCTGATCTTAGGTATTATTCTTTTATTTATTTTAATTTAAGACATTTTTGCTTTATTTTACTTTTATATTCCTCTTCTTATATTTGATAGGATGGAGAGAAATTGAGAGGGGAGGGGGAAAGAGAGAGGAAGAGAGAAAGAGATAGCTGCACATGAAATAATCCTCAACCACATACCCCGGGAGTTTCTTCCTCAATGAGAGTGGTCTGCTCACCTTGTGCATGCTGCGATCAAAATCATCTTCCTCTCCTCCAGATGAGAACCTTCTGGCTCGGGGCACTGTAAAAGCCAGTCAGGATCAGCTCCAGCCTGCCCCAGGAAGAGGGCACAAAGGCAAGAGAACCTAGAGAGGTGGGGCTTCCTCTTGGTTCCAGCATGTTCTAGATGAGTAACTCTGTACAAAGTATCCTTGAGTGACATATCCCCCATGTCTCCACTGTGGGCCTGCCTCTGTGGTGCTGCTCAGCACATAATGTTCCCTTTGTTCCACCCTGGGGCTGGGAGGAGTGCATGGAGCTAACTTTCCAGATAGAGCTGAGATGCCTCATTGCCGAGACTTTCCTGCTCCTGGTGGAAAAGTAGGAGTAGTAGGGAGTATGGACCCATTGGGGCTCATCTTGCTGTGACCATCCTAGGAGACAGCATAAACCCTGGTGACATGCAGGTGTCTCTAAGATCCAGCACTGCCTCAGCTCAGTATATCTCAAAGACTTTTAGTCTATTGCTCACAAATACCTGATTTGTCATACACCACCGGGAGTTAGTGCCTCCCCTCCCCTCCCCTTCTCTTCCACTCCTCCCTCTTCCCCTCCTTTCTCCTACCCCTCCCTACCACGCCCCTCCCCTTCCCCTTCCTTTCTCCTCTCCTTCCCCTTCCTTTTTCTTTCCCTCCCCTCCCCTCTCCTCCCCTCCCCTCCCCTCCCCACCCCCTCCCCTTCACTCCCCTCTTTCCCTTCTATTTCTTCCCCTTCCCCCTCCCTCTCGAAACTGGAGGCTAAACCAATGGCTGTTTTTTCCTTCCTGGGCATTATCCTCCCACCCTGGGAGTCTAGTGTGTGTTTCCATGTTCTGTGTCTGAGACTTGTAATCTTTCAGAAGAGCCATCAGCTCTCCTACTTCCTGTGTATCATCTCCCATACCTCGCCTATGTCTCCCCACAAGGCGGGGAGCAACCTACTTTGCTTCCCCCGACCCCCCAGGGCCTGTGAGTGCCCTCAATACATGTTTGGTGAATGCAGAAACATGATAGCATGAAAAAAATGGGTGGTCGCTGGGTTCATTCCCTCTGTCCCTGAAACAGGTTGTAGGGTTCTGGCCCTAGCTCCCCTTGTGGAGAGGGGGCATCCTACCTTTGGGGGACCCATGGTAGGTCCAGTACTCAGATTCCGAAGTATAGTAGGGGTCTGGGGAGTAGGCTGGACTGTACTTGGAGGCCTGACTGATATCTTCACTGGTTTTGCTCTTTGCTGTTGTTGACAAGTCACCTGCAAAGGACCCAAGGAGGGAGCTTCAGAGAGGCAGAGCGTCCTGGCTGGGACTGTCCACTCTGTCCTTGCCCAGCCAGCCACCAGCCCAGGGCCTCAGGTCATGATGAGGCCAGGGGTTGGAGCACAGGGCATCACAGTGCAAACAGCAATGATTTTGAGCCCTGAATAACAGCTGGGAGTCTGAACATCAGAAAAGGGAAGGGTCTGCTCAGAACACCCAGAACACTAAGCTGATCTGACTGGCTCCAGCTCAGTGTTGCTTCTAGCACATTCCATGGACAACCAGGTACATAATCCCAGTGAATATGAAAGCTTAATACTTGGGCCCCTCCAAGTAGGATCAGACAGCTACTTTGTCTTTTCCCCTGTAGCAGCTGCCTTGGTGACTCAAGTCGCATCCAGAAGGCATCATGAAGTGGCTTAGAAGTGTCTTTGTACCTCCCTTTCTTCTGGCACTGAAATGGCCAGTCCTGCTTCTGGAGAGGCCAAATAGTCACAGAAAGGAGTACAGGACCTGGGAGTCAGAGACTTGGGTTCTAGTCCCACCTCTGCCACTTAACCCAAACAATGGACAAATCCTTGCTGCCTTAGTTTTCCTATCTGTGAGGATCAGAACCTGTCTGTAGGCTTAGGTATCATTCCACTGACAGTCCACATCCTGGGGTCACCATTAAGTCCATCATTGTCACATGCACTCCAGGACAGTTATTTTTAAAAAATAATTAATTTATTTATGATAGAGAGGAAGAGAGAGAACCAGAGCATCACTCTGGCATATGGAATGCCAGGGACTGAACTCAGAACCTTGTTCTTGAGAGTCCAATACTTTATCCACAGAACTACCTCCCAGACTATACAGTATCTTTGGCTCAAAGAATAAAGAGGCTGGCTAGGGGAGAGAGAGTATAGAAAGCAAGAACTTCGATCACTTCCTAGGAAGGGAGCTGTAGGGGTAGGTTCTACCCTTCCTGGAAGCCAGAGCAGCAGAGGAGCCTGAGAAGCCCTTCCTAGCAGTACTTGCTCCCACACTTGCTCTTTCTCTTGGGTTCTGGGCATCTCTACCTGCCTCTGATGAACTCATTCAGTCCTTCAATCATCTCTTTTC
>NC_080163.1:55549804-55553998 GCF_950295315.1 Erinaceus europaeus | reverse complement strand
TTATTAAAAATGATATAAGGGAGTCGGGCAGTAGCGCAGCGGGTAAAGCACAGGTGGCGCAAAGCGCAAGGACCAGTGTAAGGAACCTGGTTCCAGCCCCTGATTCCCCACCTGCAGGGGAGTTGCTTCACAGGCAGTGAAGCAGGTCTGCAGGTGTCTATCTTTCTGTCCCCCTCTCTGTCTTCCCCTCCTCTCTCCATTTCTCTCTGTCCTATCCAACAATGACAACATTATCAACAACAACAATAACTACAACTAAAATAAAAAAACAAGGGCAACAATAAATAAATAAAATATTAAAAAATAAAAGATAAAATTGATATAATAAAATTATATTCATGAAGAAACCTTTTTTATCACTTATGAGTGAGAGAAAGCATTAAAAGCAATGTAGACTTCTTTACTGGTCATGAATGATCATAGAACTGGGTGGTAACTCCCAACAGGTACTTACTGAAGACTTGTTAAGGATAAAAAGCATAATTACTTGCATGATGTTTATTTGTTTCAGATGAGTTGCCATATATATGCAGTTCACTTTCTAATTTTCAAAGAAATAACAGATATAATAGAGGCTAACTGATCTTTTATGGAGTCCCTAGGCACTGTGCTAAGGAATTCGCCTTCACTGTATGACTCATCCCCTAAATGATCCAATAAGAAGGTGCCATTATCCCCTTTTCAGATGTAGAAATTAGGATTCAAAAAAGTAAAGATATCTGTGGAAATTCCATGCCAGTTCTGTGTGACTTGGAAATGTATGCTTTTAATAATTCTGGTCATATTTTCTCTTTTATTTTTATTTTTTTTTTATTTTACAGGGAAGAGAGAAACTGAGGAGTGGAGGGGAGGTAAAGAGGTGGGACTGGTGACTTGAACCTGAGTCCTTACACTTGATAATGTGGGTTGTATGTAGCCTTCACATTTTCTTCCTTTAGAATTCAGACTCCAGAAAGAAAATATTTTCCCCTTAGAATCCAAAAAAGAAAATGAACACTTGATATTCCTACTTTGTTTTAAGGAGATTAGCAGAAAAAAAAAGACAGCTTATAAATCTTGATTTATATAAGCATTAATTTCCACAAAAATAGCTTTATTGCTGAAGGTGGTATGCAATGAAGGGGATTAGAGGAAAGGTGACAGCTTCAGGGTATTTAAACATTACTTATTGATTGATAAGAGAAAGAAATTGAGAGGAAAGGGAGATATAGAGAGAAAGAGAAATGCCTGTAGTTCTGCTTCACTGATTGTCAAGCTCTCTCCTGCAGGTGGGGACTGGGGTCTGAAACCTGTGTTCTTTCACGTGGTAAAGCCTGTCCTCTACTGGATGTTCCACCACCTGTCCCTTACTTTTTGGGTAGTTTTAACTTTTAGTGATTGCAGTGTTATTTCAGAATCCAAAGTTTTTCCTTTGGGGAACAATAAATTAAAAATATGATAAATAGTAGGACAAAGACTTTGTTCTATTTTTTAAATTAGTTTCTCTTTTTTCTTTCTTTATTTCTTATTCTCCTTTCCTCCTCCTCCTTTCTCTCCTCCTTCTTTCTCCTCCTCTTCCTCTTCCTCTTCTCTTCTTCTTCTCTCCTTCTTCTTCTTCTTCTTCTTCTTCTTCTTCTTCTTCTTCTTCTTCTCCTTCTCCTTCTCC
Organism: Erinaceus europaeus; assembly: GCF_950295315.1. Taxonomy (NCBI): domain Eukaryota; kingdom Metazoa; phylum Chordata; class Mammalia; order Eulipotyphla; family Erinaceidae; genus Erinaceus; species Erinaceus europaeus. The sequence continues at coordinate 55,552,353 of NC_080163.1, read as the reverse complement.
TCCTCCTCCTCCTCCTCCTCCTCCTCCTTCTTCTCCTCTCCTCTCTCCTCCTCCTCCTCATCCTCCTCTCTCTCTCCTCCTCCTCCTCCTCCTCCTCTCCTCCTCCTCCTCCTCCTTCTTCTTTCTGCTACTGGGGCTCATTGTTTGCACTATCCACTATCCCTGCAGCCATTTTTTGCCTTTTTTTCCTTCTACTTTTTATTTCTCAGGACAGAGAGAAAACTGCTCATGAAGTGTCCTCTCTGTAGGTGGGGAGCAGGGGCTCAGTCTCAGGTCTTTGCACGTGGTGGTATGTACTCTTACCTATACGTGCCATTGCCCAGCCTCCAACTTTGTGTTTCTATTGAGCTGCTTGGAGGATACTAAATGGTTGTGTGAGAAGCTCTGGGGTCCTGTGGGGCAGAGATTCAGTCATTCATCTACTTCACTTTCCTTTTGCACACACTCAGAGCTCTGTATGTTTCCTTGGGGAGAAATTGCCACAGTTTGCAATTAAACCAACTATGTGGAGCTTTACAAAAATAATCCTCTGTACCTCCTAGATTGGAAAATCCACGAGAGCAGGGACATCTTCTGGGTTGCTCAGTCAATACTTCTTATATATTAAATTCTACTACAGTGAGCAAAGTAATCATTGTCCATGAACTCATAGGCCTATGGGTTTCTGGATGGATCAGGATACTCAAATAGACTTTTCCATCATCTGACCATCACAGTTGAGACCAGAGTCCTTGAACTCATGTTAAATGTTGTGCTCCCATTATTTCACAGATTCCTCCCCAGGGTCCCTCCCCATATTGGAAGTAATTGTACAGTTATTGTACAATTGTAATAATACAGTTATTCATATGACGCAAATTAAGATGAGAATTCACAGGAAAGTTCAACTCTTTTTTTTAAAGATTTTATTTATTTATTAACACCCACTCAGATACATAGGATGCCAGGGATTAAGCACACAGCACTTCATGTTTCCAAGTTCAGTATCCTACTCAGTGTGCCACCCTCTAGATCTCAAGAGATCAACTCTTGCTGTAGTGCGGGTAGAAAGTGTGAGGGCCAGGAAATCAATCTTTGCTTCATCCAATTGTGCAATTATTGCATTAGACAGAGGCTGGGCTGCTGATAAATTTCATGAAGTTTCAACTCATGTGAGCAAACCTTTCTAGATCTATGGTGGCACTGTTGAAGAGATACACTTATCAAAGATAAGGCCTCACAGAAGCTTCTAAGTTTGTGGCACCTCATTTTGGTCATTGGTAAAATAAGGGCAGCATTACTTCTCTCAGTGCTGCTGAGAGCAGTGAATGAGTTACTATACATTAAATAGGTAAGTGAGTAGTAAATGCCACATAAGCTTTGACTGTGATTATTTCATTGATATTATATTCTGTTTAGTCTGTAGCTGTTGCAGTATGAAGAGCACACACACAAAACAAACAAACAAAACCCCCAGAAGCAAAGGTCTTTCAGAGTCAATAAGAGAAATTCCTCCATCACCAATGAATGAGTGATCTACCACTCTCTGTTGTTTCACCTTCCATTTATTTACTGATATAAACATCAACTAACATTCCTGTCAAAACAACATTTGCTATCCAGCCTCTGCTATCCTTGACTTTAGATATAAAAGTCAGGCTCAGGGAAAAATAAGTATAGTCATGGGCTTTTTGGAATACAACTAAAATAGGCCAACTAGTTATCTTCAAAATGGAGACCCCAAATCTTCATCTGCAGTATTCCAGCCTTTAGGTTCATGATTAGTCAACAATTTGTTTGGCTTTATATGTTAATGCTTTTTTCAGCAACCAGGTTCCAGATGCGATCATGATGCCAACTGGACTTCCCTGGCCAGATGACCCCACCAATGTGTCCTGGAGCCCCATTTCCCCAGAGCCCTAGGGAAAGAGAGAGACAGACTGGGAGTATGGATCGACCTGCCAATGCCCATACTCTGCAGGGAAGCAATTACAGAAGCCAGACCTTCCATTTTTTGCACCATAATGACCCTGGGTCCATACTCACAGAGGAATAAAGAATAGGAAAGCTATCATGGGAGTGGATGGGATATGGAGTTCTGGTAGTGGTAATTGTGTGGAGTTGTACCCCCCTTATCCTATAATTTTTGTCAGTGTTTCTTTTTATTAATAAAAATTTCAAAAGTCACAGGTAACATGGTATCATCTGGAACCTGGTGGCTAAAAAAGAGTTAAGATATAATGCAGAACAAATTTTTGACTAATCATGAACCTAAACGCATGAATATTGCAGATGTAGATTAGGGTCTCAGATTTGGAAAAAAAACTAGTAGGTCTGTTTTAGGTATATTCTGGAGTGCTCATGACTTTACTAGTTTTGCCTTTTCCTGACATCTAATATGCAGGTGGACCCACGTTATTGTCTGGGTAGATGGTCCCATATTTGGATACCATTATGCTAAGCTGACTTACTTGGGCAGAGGGCCCCACCAAGTGTCTTGGCCCTGCCTTCCCAGAGCCGTGCCCCACCAGTGAAAGAGAGAGACAGGCTGGGAGTATGGATCAACCTGT